>NW_015390888.1:28970-31928 GCF_001527695.2 Protobothrops mucrosquamatus | reverse complement strand
CCTTGATCAGTTTCCATCCATTATTCTTTCTCTGGCCTTCAGGCGCTTTGGAAAATAGGTTGACCCCCCCGTCCTCTCTGTGACAGCCCCTCTAATATTGGAAGACCGGTATCATGTCTCCCCCTGGTCCTTCTCTTCACTAGACTAGTCATGCCCAGTTGCTGTAACCATTTTTCAGATGTTTATAGCCAGTCAGGAATATTTCCCTTGTGCAACAGATATGGATTCCAGATGAACTGTAATTGAACTAGTCTGCTGGTCTATAGTAGCAAAAAAAAATGTTTTTGAATTGTTTCCTAGGAAAACCTAATAGTTATCTAGCAGTATCCCGTTCAGAAAGATGTTGATATTTCAAGGATTGGAAGTGGATTAATGGGTGGTCATTTCAGTCAGCAAATTGAAAAGGAGACCGAAAAGACACGAACAAGGGTTCATGACTGAAACATTTGGAAATTGGCATAGAAACTAGTCCTGGAAGTCTTCCATTGAAAACGGTGGGATTGGAGTATTTGGCTGTGAACCAGAGGATAGATATAATGAGCACAATGGAAAGCTAATGAAATGGAGAACATCAGTAGGATGCAGTCATTCCTAGATATGAACTTAATAGGATAAGGAAGGACATTTGAGACAGAGATGGCTATTTCCCTCCAGAATATAAGATCTAATGTACAAGGACAGTTTGAGGGACAGTTTTCTCCATAACAATCCATTTGGATGGCAATATCTGATCACAAACCTTCACTCAGATTAGTTACATTGAGTTAGAGGCCTGGAGACTAAAACATATGAAGAACGGTTGCAGGAATTGGGTATGTCTAGTTTAATGAAAAAAAGGATGAGGGGGGATATGATAGCAGTCTTCCAATATCTGAGGGGCTCCCACAAAGAAGAAGGGGGGTCAACCTATTCTCCAAGGCACCTGAAGGCAGGACAAGAAGCAACAGATGGAAACTAATCAAGGAGAGAAGCAACCTAGAACTAAGGGGAAATTTCCTGATAGTGAGAACAATAAACCAGTGGAATGAATGGCTTGCCCTCAGAAGTTGAAGGTGTTACGTCACTGGAGGTTCTCAAGAAGAAACTGGACCACCGAAATGGTATAGGGTTTCCTGTTTGGCAGGGGGTTAGATTAGAGGACCTCCAAGGCCCCTTCCAACTCTGTTATTCTAGATTCTTGCCTTGCGAGATGAACATTTGCTCATGCATATAGATGAACAGAGTGACAACGGAGGGAGGAAAAAAAAAAGGAGAGATGGGACAGGATCATTTGTATAGTTGGATTTTAAGAATCAAAACAGCTCTTTAGACTCGGGAGATGGAAAAAAAGAATTATCAGGAAGAATATAAGTGCGGGGGATTTTTAAATGAACGAATAAGCTTATGTCTATAAATTAAAGCCGCTATATTCAATTTCTTGCTTCTAGTGTCTCATAATAGAAAGCAATCCAATCTGGATCCCTGTTAAAATCCTCTTTCATTTTTATATTCATCATACAGCATATGTTGCCTTCTTAAGAATTCTTGCCTTCCTCCATTTCCAAATCCGCAAGCGGCTTAGCGTTTCTGATGAAGCTAAAAGCTCAGATTTTTGTTTCATCACTGATGTTTTATATATCCTTCCTCTTTTTTTTTTTTTTTTTTGACCTTCCCAGGATGTCATCAGCATATCTGTTGACCACAGCACTTTTTAAACTACCCGGATTAAATGGAAAGAGATTAGGCTAATCTTTCAGTTAGCTGGCCTGGACCCTCAGGATGGATTGCATGATCTATAATTTCATTTTATATATAGACAGTTGAGGGCACCTAGTGCTGATCGGATAAGCTTGCCAGGGCAGAATTCCAGAAATCCTTCCACTGAAAAGAAAACAGTGGCAAAACGTTAATTGCTGCAAGAAAGCTGTCCCATTGGGACCTTGTAGTTGCTAAAAGCAGCCTTTGCTGACACTCTGTTAAAAAAAATAACCTTGTAAACAAGCAAAATATAATAAATGCTGTACATGATGAGGTATTGCTTTATAGCAGCCTTACTTTGGGGTCCTTGATGGTCTCGGAGCGTGCTGGTTTTCTTGCAGACATTTCATTACCCAACTAGGTAACATCATCAGTGCTGGAAAGGGAACAGGTTTGGCTTTCTCCCTTCTAGCACCGATGAGGTTACCTTGTTGGGTAATAAAACATCTGCAAGCAAACTGCCAAGCACAGAGAGAAGCTATATAACAGATTAAGCATTGGAAGGGACTTTGAAGGTCATCAAAGCAGGAGATCCTATACCATTCCGGCTGTCCAGTCTTTTCTTAAAAGCTTCCAGTAATGGAGCACTCAGAACTTCTGAAGGCAAATCGTTCCGCTGATTAATCGTTCCAACAGTCAGGAAGTTTCTCTTTAGTTGTAGGTTGGTTCCCTCCTTGATTAGTTTCCATGCTTTGCTTCTTTCCTTGCTATCTGGTGCTCTGGAGCAGGGCTTTTCCACCTTTTCACAGGTTGTACCACTTTGGGGACATGACAATATTCGAGGACCACCAGTGCTTAGCAAGGTGTCAAAAACTTGATGACACCCCCCCCCAAAAAAAGCGGAAAAAGTACCAGTTTTAATTTCTTCGGTGGCGGTTCCTTTGCTGAATCCCTTTCCCTTTGCACTGACGAATGTATGATGAATTTATCCATGTTTGTTAATATGCATTATTACCTTGATGGTCAGTTGGCTGGTCGGCCCTTCTTCCTTTCTCCCTCTCCTCTGTCTCTCTCATTCATACCCTACTCCTTCATTGATCCCTCTGCTTCTCTCACAGAAGCCTCTCCTCTCCCTTCCTCTCCTCTCCTCTCCTCTCCTCACCTACCCTCACCTCTCCTCTCCTCTCCTCACCTCACCTCACCTCTCCTCTCCTCTCCTCTCCTCTCCTCTCCTCTCCTCTCCTCTCCCTTCCTCTCCTCTCCTCTCCTCTCCTCTCCCTT
>NW_015390888.1:23879-28186 GCF_001527695.2 Protobothrops mucrosquamatus | reverse complement strand
GCCCTTCTCCTCACCGGACTCAGGGCGGCTAACAGCCTTATAAAACCACAATACAATAAATATCTATATTAAAACCAAATTAAAAGAAAATATTTGAAAAGGCCAATCATTAAAATTACCCTTAAAATTACCCTTAAAAACCCCACTAAAATTCCCTAGGCCAGACCCGCTTGTTGAAAAAGCCATGTCTTTAGGGCGCAGCGGAAACTAGACATCCCCAATTCCACCAACCGTTCTTTATATGTTTTAGCCTCCAGTCTCCTAATCATCTTTGTTGCTCTTCTCTGCACTCTTTCTAGAGTCTCAGCATCTTTTTTACATCGTGGTGACCAAAACTGGATGCAGTATTACAAGTGTGGCCTTACTAAGATTTTTATAAAGCGGTACTAATATTTGACGTGATCTTGATTCCTTTCTGGTCTGGGAGATCAACAAGCAAGAGATAAATCGAACTAATGACACTGTTTGGTCTAGTTTGCAAACCTCTTCTTCATACAAAAGCATTTAGCCAAGGCTTTTAATCCTCACCCCAATATAATTTGTATATTGTGGTTCTCTCAACTCAGATTTGTTTTTTTTTTAAAAAGTAATTTAATTAAAAACTGCTGACCCCAGGACATCCCTCACCTTAAAGGGATACATTGGATTTTTGAAAAATACTGCAAAAGGAAAAAAAATGAATTAATATGCAATATGCCTTAGTAAAGTTGATTAAATAAAATATGGCCTTCTCTTAGATGGAACAACCCAGCTAGAATATTCTTGCACAACTTTGTTTTTGCCTTCTTGAGGATGGTGGATTTTTTCCCCTTCTTTTTGTAACCTTGATAGGTGTCATCACAAACAACTGCAGCACAATTAAAGGAAGGCAAATTAAAGTTTATGAACTCAACACCATGTTCCCCCCCCTCTTCTTTAGTTTAATCTGCCCATGAACCAAGTTGATAATGTGCTTATAGCTAAATAGATCTATAAACAGTTGATTGGTGGTGATGGTAATTGGGAGATTTTATGCTTACAATGTGATTAATCTTTAAACTATAATGTAAATTTCATCCTTCAGCAGGGGCACAGAGCAAAGAATTTTGTAAATCATCTCTTGTATGTCACTTTATCTTTTAAAAGTCCTCATTTCAATGAACATGAACTGTGAGCATTTAAACACAAGCTGGTAGCAATGGATAGTTAAAAAGACAATTATTCTGCTATCTTGATAACATGCTTAGAGGATATATTAACTTATGCTTAAGTTACAATAGAGCAGAGAAGTCCAGAGTAACATTCTTATTTCTGGCTGATTACCAGAATTCATAGAACCATAGCATAATAGGGTTGGATAGAAAACTTGGAGGTCTTCTAGTTGAAGACAGGAGACCTTATACCATCCCAGACAGATGTTTGCCCAATCTTTTCTTGAAAAGCCTCCAGTGATGGAACACCCACAACTCCAGGAGGCAAACTATTCCATTGACTAATTTAATTGTCAGGAAATTCTTCATTCCTTTTGGATTGGATCTCCCTCTGATCAGCTTCTTGCTATCTTTTATATATTAAAAAAATCTTCCTTTAATTGGTTTTATTGTCATATCTTTTTGATTTTTGTGACCTGCCCGGAGTCATTTGGAGTTGGGTGGCATACAAGTTTAATAATGAATAAATAAAAAGTGGAAACAATCAGCTTTCCCAATGCATCTTTTGACCTGAAGTTTTGTACATTTGGAGAATAGAACAGAACAGAATATAATAAAATCAGAGTTGGAAGGGACCTTGGAGGTCATCTAGTCCATCCCCCTGCTCAGGCAGGAAACCCTATACCATTTCAGACAAATGGCTGTCCAGTCTCTTCTTAAAAACTTCCAGTGTTGGAGCATTCACAGCTTCTGGAGGCAGGTTGTTCCACTGGTTAATTGTTCTAACTATCAGGAAGTTTCTCCTTAGTTCTAGGTTGCTTCTCTCCTTGATTAGTTTCCATCTGTTGCTTCTTGTCCTGCCTTCAGGTGCTTTGGAGAACAGCTTGACTCCCTCTTCTTTGTGGCAGCCCCTGAGATATTGGAACACTGTTATCATGTCCCCACTCGTCCTTCTTTTCATATTAACTAGACATACCCAATTCTAGCAATCATTTTTATATGTTTTATATATGCAAATGTGCAGATTCATAGCTTTATTTGGGATTCTTGTGGTTTGAGACTTGTGTCTCCAAAAATCAAGAGAAGCAGACAGAGAACTGCTCAGTTCATTAATCCAATGAAGTGTACTACAGCTGCTTTTAGTAGTTGTCACAGTGACAGCATTAGGAATATTTTTCAACATGAACACAGCTTCACAGACCTGAATGAATTCAATACGTTTTGTTTTGTGTTGATTTGATTTGTTTTGTTTTAACCTTTCAATTATTACTCTGGCTTACAAGAAGAGCTTTCTCTGTTCTTAGCTTTTATAAAACTATTGTGCTGTTCTTGCTGACCCAAACTTGTTAGTAGAAATACCCGAATTGGACATTACAGATGGCCAAACAATCAGAGTAATCTTTCTTTGGAATAACATCTTGATTTAGAATACATTTCTTAGCAATGCATTATAGCACTGGATAAAATTTGCTAGGGGGAAAAACAGTCTTTTCAGAATTGTATATGATCTGCCTTGTATTTTTGATCTGCCTTGTATTTTTATAAGATAGTAGCCTAATATGATCTAATATGTGTCTTTTCTGAATGAGTTTAATTAACACAAACATACAGAGAGATACAGAGAGAGAGAAAGAGGGAAAGAGAGAGAAAGAGAGAGAGAAAGACAGAGAGAGAAAGAGAAAGAGAGAAAGAGAGAGAAAGAGAAAAAGAGAAAGAGGAAGAGAGAAAGAGAAAGAGAGGAGAGAGAGAGAAAGAGAGGGAGAGAAAGAGAGATAGAGAGAGAAAAACAGACAAAGAAAGAGAGAAAAAGAAAGAGAAAGAGAGAGGAGAGGGGGGGGAGAGACAGACTATCTGCTGTGAATATTTTTTGTTTTGTTTTGTTTTGTTTAATGGAAGACTTGACAGCACTTTCTCAGACTTTAAATTTAAATTTTGGCTTCCCTCCACCCCCAATAAATAATTATTGTTATTTCTAGATTGTGTTTTCCTTCTTCTCTGTATCTGGGTCTACAGGAAAATTGGAACATCCACCTGGATAATAATTTACAGTATGTGTCAGTGATGTATCATAAACACATATGCATTGTAAGATCTTTTCATTACTATGCCATATAGAAAAGGTGATATATTCCACCTTGCCCTGTTAAATGGTGATAGAACGATCTCTTTCATTCTTCTCCATCATGTAATAAATCAACAAGCACCATACACTCTCCTATTTGGCTTTGACTTGTCTACATCATTGAGTTGTTTAAAAAGGGAAAACTCGGAACTTTGTAAGCAAAGGCACTTTGTAAGCACATGAAATTTGGAGAAGCGACAATATCTGCACCACGTAAAGCCGACTGAGCTAGGATGCTCCAATGTCGTGTCCTCTTGCTATGAGTTTCCTTAAAAAAGAACAATGGAATTCTTTTTCAGGGATTGTACTACAGAATGAGCTTTCTGTCGAGGGCATTAGCAGAATAAACAGTTTAACAACAAGAAACGTATGGACAGATAGTCCTCGACTTACAACAGTTCTTTTAATAACCGTTCAAAGTTACAACGGCATTGACTTATGACTGTTTTTCATGGTTACAACCTTTGCACCGTCCCCCGGGATCGTGTGATCAAAATTCAGAATGCTTGGCAACTAGTTCATGCTTACGACCGTTGCAACATCCTGGGGTCACGAGACTCTACAAAGAGTGCAGAGAAGAGCAACAAAGATGATTAGGGGACTGGAGGCTAAAATATACAGAGAACGGTTGCTGCAATTGGGTATGTCTAGTTTAATGAAGAGAAGGATGAGTGGAGACATGATAGCAGTCTTCCAATATCTCAGGAGTTGCCACAAAGATGAGGGGGTCACATTATTCTCCAAAGCACCTGAAGGCAGGACAAGAAACATTGGTTGGAAACTGATCAAAGAGAGAAGCAACCTGGAATTAAGGAGAAACTTCCCGACAGTGAGGACAATTAACCAGTGGAACAATCTGCCTCCAGTAATCGTGGGTGCTCCATCATTGGAGGTTTTTAAGAAGAGACTAGACAGTCACTTGTCTGAGATGGTATAGATTCTCCTGCTTGAGCAGGGGGCTGGACTAGAAGACCTCCAAGATCCCTTCCAGCTCTATTCTATTAGAAGTAGAAAAGAAACAAAACAAAACAAAAGGCATTATCAACATCAGACCT
>NW_015390888.1:21721-23741 GCF_001527695.2 Protobothrops mucrosquamatus | reverse complement strand
CTGCCTCCAGTAATCGTGGGTGCTCCATCATTGGAGGTTTTTAAGAAGAGACTAGACAGTCACTTGTCTGAGATGGTATAGATTCTCCTGCTTGAGCAGGGGGCTGGACTAGAAGACCTCCAAGATCCCTTCCAGCTCTATTCTATTAGAAGTAGAAAAGAAACAAAACAAAACAAAAGGCATTATCAACATCAGACCTCAACTAATATAAACTAGCCATTTCGATAACATCAAACCTACCTAATCAGTAAAGCCCAAAACCAAAGTTTCATTTTTTTTTCTATCTCAAGCACAAAGTCCAGAAGTGGTTTCCACGTAGCAATAAAAGTATATGCTTTTTATTTATTTATTCTCCCTTCTCTCACTTTTCTATTCCCTTTTCCCTTCCCTATCTTTCCCACTATTTACTTTGGTATTTTCATGGTATACTACAAAATAATAATAATAATAATAATAATAATAATAATAATAATAATAATAATAATAATAATAATAATAATAATAATAATAATAATAATAATAATACAACTTTAATAGGAGAGTTGGCCGTGGTGAGTTGGCCACGGTGAATTGTCGTTGTTGTTCTTAACTGCGAAGTTGTGTCCGACCCATTGTGACCCCATGGACAACGTTCCTCCAGGCCTTCCTGTCCTCTACCATCTTCTGGAGTCCATTGAAGCTCACGCCTACTGCTTCAGTGACTCCATCCAGCCACCTCATTCTCTGTCGTTCCCTTCTTCTCTTGCCCTCAATCTTTCCCAGCATTAGGCTCTTCTCCAGTGAGTCCTTCCTTCTCATTAGGTGGCCAAAGTACTTGAGTTTCAACTTCAGGATCTGGCCTTCTAAAGAGCAGTCAGGGTTGATCTCCTCTAGGACTGACCGGTTTGATCGAATTGTCATAGACTCAACTAGAGAACCCTTGTTATCTTTTCCATGACATTAATTGCTATTGATTCTTTTACTAGGCATAAACCCAGCTACCTTGGTTTTTCTTTTTTCTTCCTAAACCAACATAATACTCATTTATTTATGTTTTCACTTCCTTTCATGCTTTTATGAATGGCACAGCCTATCTCACTGAAACAAAATAATGGCAGCTTAATTTGTCAATTACATACCAAGCACAATAAGGACCTGAGAAGAGTAAATATATAGGAGATGTAGGTTGGGAGAAAAAAAAGAGGTTAGGTAGGCTAATATTTTGCTTGAGTGGATAGTAATTGTTCATTAATATTTTGTTCAGTCTTTCGGCAAGCTGATAGCAATTAAGAATGGTTACAAAAGAAAGGATAATGACATGTTTTTGTCAGACACAGGAGCACAAAAAAGAATTCCCCGTGTTTCCAAGAAATGCCTTGAAATTGCACCAATGGCTGTTGCTAATTTTCTCTCTCCCCCTGGAAATCTATCAATCGCAGCCAATATTTATATCTCGGGGAGGGTGGCTTTAAAAAAATAAAAAATGATTGGTGCTGGGAGGCTCATTGCTACTGTGGCAAAACATCTTTGTTTGTTTTTTGAGAATTTGTAGTTGGATAAACCTCAGTAGTGGTTGGTAGAAGTAGCCCTGTTGAATAAGAACATAAGAGGTAGTCACGTGGACAGAGAAAGGAGGATGCCACTAAGTGAGATTTGTGATTGACAGTTTCAACCCACCTGCCACTTTGAGAACGACAGCACATAAGCCAGTAGGGTCCACAGCAAACCATGGCAAGGACAGCAGATGCAAAGTGATGTCATCCCATAGTTTCCACGGTTGCATCTGCCATAAATCTTGCCATTTGTCCATTTTCATTGGCCTTGGGGAGGTCCATGTGTACAAATGCTGTCTCATAGATGGGGTCAGGGCAAAAAGGTTAAGATTTCACTTAATTTTATTAATTGAATCTATTTCAGTGAATGAAGAAACCAAGATTTAGTTAAATCCAAAATGCTGAGATTTTACAATTCCTCTGTCTGCCTGTCTGCCTGTCTAACCCATCCATCCATCCATCCATCCATCCATCCATCCATCCATCCA
>NW_015390888.1:11224-21223 GCF_001527695.2 Protobothrops mucrosquamatus | reverse complement strand
ATCTATCTATCTATCTATCTATCTATCTATCTATCTATCTATCTATCTATCTATCTATCTATCTATCTATCTATCTATCTATCTATCTATCTATCCACCTACCCACTCACCCATCCATCTATCCATCTATCTATCCATCCATCCATTCATCCACCCACCCACCCACTACCTACCTACCTACCTGTGAAAGTTTAAGAGAAATGCACATGCATGAAAGTAATGTACAAGAATATACTGGGAATAATCTCCACTGGGTAGATTTGCATACATAATAATGTTTGCATGTTTGAGAGAAAAAAAGTTGCTTTAATGCAAACTATATACCACATGCAAACACAAACATGGGTCGTTCTCCACAAACATTCATTTAGTGACCATTCAAAGCTACAACATCACTGAAAAAAGTGACTTATGACCGTTTTTCACACTTACGATCATGGCAGCATCCCCAGGGTCACGTGATCAAAATTCGTACGCTTGGCAACTGACTCAGATTTATGACGGTTGCAGAGTGTCCCGGGGTCGTGTGATCAAACTTTTGCGACCTCCTGACAAGCAAAGTCAATGGGGAAGCCGGATTCACTTAACAACCGTGTTACTAACTTAACAACTGCAATGATCCACTTAACAACCGTGGCAAGAAAGGTCGTAAAATGGGGCAAAACTCACTTAGCAACTGTCTCACTTAGCAACAGAAATTTGGGGCTCAATTCTTGTTTAAAAGTCAAGGACTATTTGTGCAATGAATTGAACTGGACATATTGACTAATATGGAAACCTGGGGTGGTGGGGGGAAACATATGGATGGGTTTATCCATCCTTACTAGCTCCTTGATATCCTCATTTGGAATCTCATGGCAAAAACTCAAATATTGTTGGAAAATAATTAATCTTGATTGAGCTTGGTCTAAAGCAGGGCTTTTCAACCAGTGGTACAGGTACCACCTGTGGTACATTGGCACCTGGCAGGTGGTACACGACCATCCTAGAAAAGTGGTAGCAGGGGAGGAGAATGAGCTGAACTGGTGATAGCACCGCACAAGCCTGAGCGAGAGATGGCTGGAGCTGCAGGGCTGTCAGGGCTCAGTGGAAGCACCAGGATCAGTGCTTCTTTGGGGCTGTCAGGGCTCAGTGGAAGCGCCAGGATTAGCGCCAGGCTCCAGCTAGAGCTCGGCGCTGATCCTGGTGCTTCTGCTGAGCCCTGAAGAAGCACCAATCAGCTGGAAAGCAGCACTGATCCTGGTGCTTCTGCTGAGCCCAGAAGAAGCGCCGATCAGCTGGAATGTTGCAGCATCTCCAAGGTCTTGTGATTTACATTCAGATGCTTGGCAACTGATTCATATTTATGACGGTCACAGTGTCCCAGGGTCATGTGAAGTGACCAAAACCTGCTGCAACCACCCAGCAGACGGGGGGAATAAAAACCAAACACCCCCCACCCCACCCCTGCTGCCAATCCTCAACAGAAATGTTCACAACAATGAAAACCTCGGACAGGAGGAAGAGCACCGCAGGCAGGTGTGTTGCTTGGCTATGTCTTTGGGAGGCACTTTTTTCAGTGCTATTGTAACTTTGAACAGTCACTAAGCGAACTGTTGTAAGTCAAGGACTACCTGTACTTTATCACTTTTTTCCTTTTTTTTGGGGGGGGGGTCATCAAGTTTTTGACACCTTGCTAGGCGACTGGTGGTACTCGGATGTTGCCATATCCTAAAAGTGGTACCATGGGTGAAAAGGTTGAAAAGCCCTGCTCTAAAGGAGGGGAAAAAATAAAATAAAACCAATAGGCCTTTCTCAAGGACGTTCTTGGATTCCCTTGGAATTATTACTTCAAAGAAATCCAGATTTTTGTTGTCCCCCGCTACAAAAAGGTTTCTGGAGAATCAAAGGAAGGCTATATTGCTTTTCTGAAAATTCCTCACTTTGAATACGCCTGGAAAGCTTTTGTAAGATAAGAGCCCAGTCACCACAGAGGGGGTTAATTAAGCTTTCCTTTTATTGTTCAGACAGCTGGGTAATTTAAGAGTTACCATGCTAATCCTTCAAGGTTAGATTTCCTTCAGCACTTGGCCAAAAGAAAGCTTGGCAGTGATTGTTGTATGAATTCCTCAGATTTTAAAGGCACTTACACACCAAACCTTTTACAATAAAGGCAGCGCTGAGCAAAGTCTTTTGACTTTGAAGACGTTAGCAAGAACTATGTGGGTACCGAATAAACGGACTGAAGAACAGAATCATAAATATTATATAGGTAACAATTATAGAGCAGTTAAAGAGAAGCAGTTTGGTCTAGTGGTTAAAGGCACCACAAGGCAGAGGGGGCCAGGTTGTTCACCAAAACACCAGAGGGAAGGGCGAGAAACAATGGTTGGAAACTGACCAAAGAGAGAAGCCACCTGGAATTAAGGAGAAACTTCCTGACAGTGAGGACAATCAACCAGTGGAACAGAAGTTGCCTCCAGAAATCATGGACACTCCATCACTGGAGATTTTTAAGAAGAGACTGGACGTTCACCTGTCTGAGATGGTATAGGTTCTCCTGCTTGAGCAGGGGGCTGGACTAGAAGACTAGAAGCCAGGAGACTGAATTTTAATCGTGCCTTAGGGAAGAAAGCCATTTTGGGCCAATCACCAGGAGATGGTGAGTTCTAGTCCCACCTTAGGTAGGAAAGCCATCTGAGTGACTTTGGGCCATTCACCAGGAGATGGCAAGTTATAGTCCCACCTTAGGCATGAAAGCCAGCTGGGTGATTCTGGGCCAACCACTGGGAGATGGTGAGTTCTAGTCCCACCTTAGGTATGGAAGCCAGCTGGGTGACTTTGGACCAAACACCGGGAGATGGTGACTTCTAGTCCCACCTTAGGTATGAAAGCAAGCTGGGTGACTTTAGGCCAATCACCGGGAAATGGTGAGTTCTAGTCCCACCTTAGGTATCAAAGGCAGCTGGGTAACTTTGGGCCAATCACCAGGAGATGGTGAGTTCTAGTCCCACCTTAGGTATGGAAGCCAGCTGGGTGACTTTTGGTGAGTTCTAGTCCCACCTTAGGTATGGAAGCCAGCTGGGTGACTTTGGGCCATTCACTGGGAGATGGTGAGTTCTAGTCCCACCTTAGGTATGGAAGCCAGCTGGGTAAAATTTGGGCCAGTTGCTCTCTCTTAGCCCAACCTACCTCACAAGTTTGTTTTTCTGGGAAAAATAGGAGGAAGAAGGAATATTAATGATGTTTGCCACTTTGAGCTATTGATAAAAACAATAAAGGCAGGACACAAATCTTATTTATACAAAGCTAGGATTGATCAGATCACATCTGTGTTTTTCAGTAACGCACCATGTTAATAAAACTACTCCAAATGTTTAAAGGCTACAATTACCATTTTGTGTTGATTCTTTAACTTTCTTCTGGTTTCTTTAAAGATCCAAACAGAATTTAGAATTAAATGACCAGGCAAGTTTTAATGTTACTTCCTATATTTCCAAAGATCTTTGTAGGAAATCATGGTGTTTCCTAGGCTGGTGAAATATATTTGTGCTGTCATCCGTCTTTGTTTTGCCTTGGTTTTTATACAGAGTGAGATTTAGTCCTTCTATATATATGGAGAACTTAGTCATCCCAATGGAGTTTTAAACTGTTTTTAATTTTCTCTATGTCTGTCTGAACAGCTGGAAGGAGAGTGACGTTGAAATGTTAGTAAATAAAATTAACATGTTAAAAATCTCTCTTTTTAGAGCCTATTCATAGAACTAACTGCTAGTTTCTTACATCAATATTTACTTGCAAAGGATTTTACCACTCTGAAGCATTCACTTTTTCAGAAGCAACCCATGAGCTAGGCCAGTAAATCTTCTATTTTTTTTAACAACAACTTTAAAAACAACATGTGTCTCATGTCACATATGGAATTCATTCCACACTAATACATCAACGTTTGTAACTAATGGATGGAATAGTCTGCCAAGAATTCAAGTGATAACGAAGCTATGCCAGAGATACCTTATCCAATTGAAAGTACAATATAGAATAATGACCAGATACACCCATTTGTATTTTATAATGTAGTAAGAATTGGGGTTTTGCTTTAAAAATGCTCCAGTAATGAACTGCTGCTTCTCATGTCAATATAACTTTTTTTTAAGGGGACAACATTCTATGATTGAGTCTGCACAAGTCTGCTTCTGCCTTCCTTCTAGTCTTTGATGAAAATTTGACAACTCAGATAGTATTTGGCTGGGAATCTAGTAGACCAGAGCTTTTTAACCTTTTCACCCATTGTACCACTTTTAGGATATGGCAATATCCGAGTACCACCAGTCACCAAGCAAGGTGTCAAAAACTTGATGACCCCCCCAAAAAAAGGGGAAAAAAGTGATAAAGTACAGGTAGTCCTTGACTTACAACAGTTTGCTTAGTGACTGTTCGAAGTTACAATAGCACTGAAAAAAGTGCCTCCCAAAGACACAGCCAAGCAACACACCTGTGGTGCTCTTCCTCCTGTCCGAGGTTTCCATTGTTGTGAGGCATTTCTGTTGAGGATTGGCAGCGGGGGTGGGGTGGGGGGTGTTTGGTTTTTATTCCCCCCGTCTGCTGGGTGGTTGCAGCAGGTTTTGGTCACTTCACATGACCCTGGGACACTGTGATCGTCATAAATATGAATCAGTTGCCAAGCATCTGAATGTAAATCACAAGACCCTGGAGATGCTGCAATATTCCAGCTGATTGGCGCTTCTTCTGGGCTCAGCAGAAGCACCAGGATCAGCGCCGAGCTCCAGCTGGAGCCTGGCACTGATCCTGGCACTTCCACTGAGCCCTGACAGCCGCAAAGAAACACTGATCCTGGCACTTCCGTTGAGCCCTGACAGCCCTGCAGCTCCAGCCGTCTCTCGCTCAGGCTTGTGCGGTGCTGCCACCGGTTCAGCTCATTCCCCTCCCCTGCTACCACTTTTCTAGGATGGTCACGTACCACCTGCCAGGTGCCAATGTACCACTGGTTGAAAAGCCCTGTAGTAGACCATTCCATCTTCACCATTTGCTTTCCCTAAGTTTATTGACTAACCAAACCACTATTGTTCCCCCCTCTTTTCTGATAAATAATAGTATAATATGGGGCCCTTGGTGCTCTCTGAGTTTGGTGGTTTTCTTGCAGATATTTCATTACCAAACTAGGTAATCTGTTCGGTGTTAGATAGCAAATCCCACTCTTGTCTGGCACTGATGATCTTGCCTAGTTTGGTAATGAAATGTCAGCAAGAAAACAAACAAACCCAGTGGGCACCAAGGACCCCACAATTCAACCTTGTGCTGCAAAATAGTTTCTTCTAAAGGCCACGTCTGGAATACTGCAGCCAGTTTTGGTCACCTTATCACAAAAAAGAGGTTGAGAGTTTGGAAAAAAAATCAGAGAAGAACAACTAAGATGATCAAAGGCCTGGAGTCTAAAACATATGAAGAACAGCTACGGGACTTGGGTTTGGCTAGTCTAAAGAAAAGAAGAAACAGGGGAGACATGATAGCAGTGTTCCAGTATCTGAGGGGCTGCCACAAGGCAGAGGGGGCCAGGTTGTTCACCAAAACACCAGAGGGAAGGATGAGAAACAATGGTTGGAAACTGACCAAAGAGAGAAGCAACCTGGAATTAAGGAGAAACTTCCTGACAGTGAGGACGATCAACCAGTGGAACAGCTTACCCCCAGAAATCGTGGGCGCTCCATCACTGGAGAATTTTAAGAAGAGGATGGACGTTCACCTATCTGAGATGGTATAAGTTCTCCTGCTTGAGCAGGGGGCTGGACTAGAAGACCTCCAAGGTCCCTTCCAGATCTATTCTATACTAGTAGTCAAAGCTTCCCAAACATTGAAACCCTTCATTATTCAAATAATTCTTTCCTCGTTACAGTTTAGAAATTTGAAAGATCTTCTCTGTGGATGGTTTTCAGTGTATTATATTTTTACTTTTACCCGTGACATTGCATGCCTTGTTTCCTCTCTCTTCTCCCCCTCCTCTTTTAGTATGTTTATTAATTTAGATCTAAAACTCTCAAAACATCTGATGATCTTTTAGAGGGATGGACATACTGCAGCAGTAATCCACTTACCCAACAGACAGAGAGCTTTGCTTGTTTTCCTGAAAAAAAAATGTTTCTCCATGAGATCATCTGGGACTCTTTCCTTCTACATCTCCTCCACTTTGACTTGAAGCCTCGGGGTGTGTGTGTGTGTGTGTGTGTTGGCAGGTGGGATTTGTTCTTTACGTATTTATGAAAAGTTGGATGGGGATCTGCTGGGCATCTCCCAGAGTCCTGTGTATATGCTAAATAAAATAAACAGGTCTCTCGTTCTAATTCTGAGAAACAAGAGAGAGCAGAGATTTTCACTAAGTTTAGAGGCATCTCAGTACCTCTCATTACCCAGCTTTTAATAACCTGTTCTGCTGCATAGCTAATCAAGAGGAGATGCATTTATGAGATTTAAAAAGTCAGGGCTGGAACACACAATCGACTTGTGTGCCAGTTGTTTTCCAGGCACCATTTAAGATGTTGATATTAATCTTTAAAGCCCTAAATGACCTCAGGCCCGATCTGACAAATTGCCTCTCCTGCTTTCAGAACTGTCTAGATGTTAAGTTCTGCAGAAAAGGCTCTCTTGAAGCTCACTCTGCTTTCAGAGGTCTGTTTACTGTACAAATGCTTTCTCCTGCAAGACCTCCCCGAGGGCCAAAAATCTACCGTCTTTGGCCTCCACCGTCTCTTCTTTTCAAATGTACACTTTGATCTTAGTCATCAAACCAAGAAGCTGAGAGATACAGTATTTCTTCCCTCTTTTTTGGGGTGTGTGTGTGTGTTTTGGGTTCTGTTTTGACCCAGCCCTTAAAATAGTTAACTGTTAATGATTTTAAGCCTGGCTTTTAAGAGTAGAGTAGAGTAGAGTAGAGTAGAGTAGAGTAGAATAGAATAGAATAGAATAGAATAGAATAGAATAGAATAGAATAGAATAGAATAGAATAGAGAAATGAAGAATTCAAATAGAATGGAATAGAATAGAATAGAATAGAATAGAATAGAATAGAATAGAATAGAATGGAATGGAATGGAATGGAATGGAATGGAATGGAATAGAATAGAATAGAATAGAATAGAATAGAGAAATGAAGAATTCAAATAGAATAGAATAGAATAGAATAGAATAGAATAGAATAGAATAGAATAGAGAAATGAAGAATTCAAATAGAATGGAATAGAATAGAATAGAATAGAATAGAATGGAATAGAATAGAATAGAATAGAATAGAATAGAATAGAATAGAATAGAATAGGGGTCCCCAACCCCCGGTCCATAGACAGTACCGGGTTGCGGCATGCCAGCAACTGGTCCTCACAAACAAGCAAAGCCACATCCGCGGGATGCAGGTAGCACACAAAACCACACACTCTCCAGTCCGTGGAAAAGCCTCTCTCCATGGAACTGGTCCCTGGTGCCCAAAAGGTTGGAGATCACTGGAATAGAATAGAGTTGGAAGGGACCTTGTAGGTCTTCTAATCTGGCCCCCCACTTGAGCAGGAGAACCTATACCATTTCAGACAAGTGACCATCTAGGTCTCTTCTTTAAAATCTCCAGTGATGGAGCGCCCACGATTTCTGGAGGCAAAGCTGTTCCACTGGTTAATTGTCCTCACTGTCAGGAAGTGTCTCCTTGATTCCAGGTTGCGTGGCCTCGCTGTATTTCTCGATTGCCGTTTTCTGCATCGGATTGAAAAAGAAAGACAGGGCCTAAACGGAACAAAGAAGCATTGAGGGAATTGTTGTTCTACGTTCACTAGCTCGCAATACTTCTGCGCGACACAAACGCAAGCAGTGAGGTACTTCACGTCTGATGCCTGGTTTTTGGTGACCCTGCTGGGTTTGTTTTACCCGGCTTCTTAAATTAGTTTTAATTGCTGTGGTTTTGAAGTGTTATTGCCATGTCAGTCACCCAAGCTCAGCAGAACAATTACCAGGCATCAGACGTGGCTGCTTTTAACTTTCTGCAGGAGTTCAGACATGCTGAAGGCTTCGTAGTCTGGAGCAGAGACAACTCTAATTCTACCAGGTAATCTTCTCAGCACGTTGCCAGATCTAGATAATCCAAACCAAAGCTGGCAGGAGAGTTTTCTCTCTGTTGACATGAGTCTCTTGTTATTTTTTTCTCAGCGAGTTGCTTTGAAAGAATTCAGAGTTGCTCAGAGGATGCTTTTTTGGGGGGGGCTAATGGTCCTTCCAGTCAATCCAGCCGGTCATTTTAGCCTTTGAAGTTTAATTGCATTGAGGGTCTTCTACCCAGTTAATTTATATTATGGCTGGAAGGAGATGTATGATTGTTGGTTTTTCTGGGTGTTTAAAAGAGGATGATCTATCCTTCTCTGCTCTTGCTTCTATTTTGTTTTCTGCCCAAGTAGGTTTTGTTGTAGCTGAAGAGCCTGCAAAAGCTCTTTTACCAGAAATCAATCAATCAATCAATCAATCAATCAATCAATCAATCAATCATATCTTCCTTCCTTCCTTCCTTCCTTCCTTCCTTCCTTCCTTCCTTCCTTCCTTTCTTTCTCTTTCTCTGTGTCTTTCTCTCCTTCCTCCTTCTTACTCTTCCTCTCTTCCCTTTCCCTCTTCTCTTTTACTCCTGTTTTATTTTCTATTTCTGGGCTTCTTATTGCTTCTTTTGTGATTTTTTTGACTCGCATGCAACTCATTTATGACGGGAAGATTTTAAGTTAATGTTGCACCACTATGTCACTATTTGAGGATTCCCTAGCTATTTGCATATTACCATCACCAGAGCTTCAGAAATTAGCTGTGGCAGTCTGGGCAACAAGTATCTTAAACACAAAGGTCTGCTTCTTTAATTGTAACCTGACCTTGTGAAGCCCTAGAACAGGGGTCTTCAACGTGGCCCTTTTATGACTTGTGGACTTAAACTCCCAGAATTCCTCAGCCAGGCACCCTGGCTGAGGAATTCTGGGAGTTGAAGTCCACAAGTCATAAAAGGGCCAAGTTTGAAGACCCCTGCCCTAGAAAACTATGACCTGTTAGTTCAGGGGTGTCAAACTGTCACGATACGTCATGATACGTCATGTGACCTTGCGAGTTTGACACCCCTGTAGTTAGTTTGAGAAGTTTGGCTCCTTAGAAATGATGTGCAATAGAGATTTTAGTTCTTCCACATCTGCAGCCACTCCAGGACTATCATAAATGCTGCAAAAAAAAAAACAACACATAGCAATTAGAATGCACATATTTCATTGGGAAGGCATTTGCTGGTATTCATATCCTACTCATTTACATTCTGAGGACCAGATTTGGTGAGTTGAACATTATGGCTCTTAATTTGGGGTCAAATATTTCTATATTCAGGCCAGTGGTGAGAAAGGGGGAGAGGGACTCAATATGCTTTCAAGGTGGAGAGGGAAAAGAGAGAGATAGAGATGTTTTGAGGCCATTTAATAATGCATCAGTCTTTGAAGGTGATAAAATAGTTCTGAAATACGTCAACCAATTTAGATCGCAGACTATTACTCAAATAGTTGTAAGAAGAGAGATCTGGCTTGAGGCAACCTCTGCACTTGGATAAGGGAGTGAGGGAGGAGAGCTGGACTGAGATTTGGCTGTCTCCAAATTAGGTCATCCTGGCTAGGAAGAGATCAAGATTTGGCTTCATCACACATCTTTTTCTGTTTCTACAAACATTGCTCCCTCATTTTTTTTTTAAGCAAGTCCTGTCAATGAGCAACTCGAAGGATTGTGCAGAAAAACACCACCCTTTCACCTCCTTCAATCTTCAGCAAAATTGCTTATGTGTATCGGAGAGTTCCCATTCCTATTAACTGAGGACTATTTGAAAAATGGATGGGGATCTGAATGGGCATCTTAACGTGATTGCTGCTAGGAATATGTAATGCTTTTCTGAATCAGAGAGAGATTCTCTCTCTCTCTCTCTCTCTCTCTCTCTCTCTCTCTCTCTCTCTCTCTCTC
>NW_015390888.1:7500-11180 GCF_001527695.2 Protobothrops mucrosquamatus | reverse complement strand
GAGAGAGAGAGAGAGACAGACAGACAGACAGACAGACAGACAGACAGACAGACAGACAGACGATAAATGATCTATGATGGATGAATGAAAAAGATAGATAGATAGATAGATAGATAGATAGAGAGAGAGAGAGAGAGAGAGAGAGAGAGAGAGAGAGAGAGAGAGAGAGAGAGAGACAGACAGACAGACAGACAGACAGACAGACAGACAGACAGACAGACGATAAATGATCTATGATGGATGAATGAAAAAGATAGATAGATAGATAGATAGATAGATAGATAGATAGATAGATAGATAGATAGATAGATAGATAGATAGATAGATAGATAGATAGATAGATGACTTTTTTTGTCATAGAACACTCAGAACGGAGTTCCGGCACCTTTTTTGGATGGAACCTTGTAGGGTAGGCAAGGCGGGTTGTATGATATGTGTGAGTTCCGGCACCTTTTTTTTTTTTTAACAAAAAAAGCACTGAATAGATAGATAGACAGACAGACAGACAGACAGACAGACAGACAGACAGACAGATAGATGGATAGATAGACGGATGGACAGAGACAGAAAAATAGATACTATATGTTTTCAGAACCTAAGAATATTGTTACTGCAGAAAACAATTTCAATCCATCACGCCTTGCTTATCAGCATATTTTAAAAAATATATACTGAAAAGGAGGAGAGAAAACAGATCAGAAGTTGTAGGATGGAATATTCTTCCCAGTTCAGACCTTCCTATTCAGCCTTTCCTTGACTTTAGAATTAAATATCACTGTGATTACATGAACAAACCTGATACTACTTTCTTTCCCTCTTGTCACCAAAATAACAAGGTACGTTGGGCTGAGAGAGACTGACTGGCCCAAAGTCACCCAGCCAGCTTTCATGCTTAAGGCTGGACTAGAACTTACTATCTCTTGGCAACTGGCTCAAAGACACTCAGTCAGCTTTTATGCCTAAGGCAGGACTGGAATTCACTGTCTCCTAATGATTGGTTGAAAATCACCCAGTTGGCTTTCATGCCTAAGGCAGGACTAGAATTCACTGTCTCCTAATGATTGGTTGAAAATCACCCAGTTGGCTTTCATGCCTAAGGGTGGACTAGAATTCACTGTCTCCTAATGATTGGTTGAAAATCACCCACTTGGCTTTCATGCCTAAGGCTGGACTAAAACTCACTGTCTCCTAATGATTGGTTGAAAATCACCCAGTTGGGTTTCATGCCTAAGGCGGGACTAGAACTCACTGTCTCTTGTCAGTTGGCCTAAAGTCAGCCAGCCAGCCAGCTATCATGCCTAAGGCAGATCTACAACTCACGACCTCCCAGTTTGGTGCCTTAATCAATACACCAAATTGGATTTTGTATCCTTGAGTTAGCTGTGCTTGCAAGAACAGCTAGCTAGCTGAGCGAACTCTGCCGCAAAGGCCTGTGTCACAGATAAATTTAATCTCAAATTCACCTTCCTGATTGGATAATAAAGTTGGATCCAGGCAATTGGAGTAAGACGCATGTATCTAGAACCCCAAAGCAATTCTGGAATTACTGTTGCCCTATCTGTCTTCGTAGGCTATGAATGTCAAATGATTTTGAGTATATTTGTTTTGAGCCCTGGAGATGCAAATGTGTTTCCTTTCGTTGTCAGAGACATCAGCTCTTATGCTATGCTAAACAGAGTCTATTTTGTCTTCATTTTTTTTAAGACTGGGACGATTAATTCTCTTCGCTAGGACTGCATATATTTTCCACCTGCACTGGTAAATTTCACCAGTACTGTAGAGAGAAACTTCGGCAAGTTGATACAGATTGTAATTATTTTTTTTCCAAGAAATTGATCACCCACTAGATTGTTTGTGGCTGTTTAGTGCCTTGGGTCACATTGTAGCTTGTAATACTAGCACTTGATCATTCCCTTTTGTCAAGCTGAGAAACCTATCCGATATTTTTGTATATCATCCCTCCACAGAATGTGCCTAATAGCAGGTTGTATTTTGCTTATAATGTTGACAGTCCCAGTTAGTTGCTATGATGTGTCGGTTCCTAGAGTTTTTTTTTCTTTTCTTAATCTCTCTGTCTTTTAAACCTATCTGCACACTGTGGTGTCCCTTCAGCTATCTTGTTTCAGTCTCAACATTTACGGTCTTTAAAGCTCTGTGCCAGGAAGGGTCTATGACAATTCGTCATGGCCAACTTGTTGCAGCCAAATCGCCATGGCCAACTTGCCGCGGTTGACTTTAGAATAGAATAGAGCTGGAAGGGACCTTGGAGGTCATCTAGTCCAGCCCCCGCTCGAGCAGGAGAACCTATACTGTCGCAGAAAGGTGACTGTCCAGTCTCTTCTTAAAAACCTCCAGTGATGGAGCGCCCACGATTTCTGGAGGCAAGCTGTTCCACTGGAAGGAAGGAAGGAAGGAAGGAAGGAAGGAAGGAAGGAAGGAAGGAAGGAAGGAAGGAAGGAAGGAAGGAATAGAGAATAGAATAGAGCTGGAAAGGGCCATGGAAATCTTCTAGCCCATCCCCCTGCTCAAGCAGGAGAAAGTATACAATCTCAGACAAGTGATTGTCCAGTCTCTTCTTAAAAACCTCCAGTGATGGAGCGCCCACGATTTCTGAAGACAAGTATTCCACTGGTTGATTGTCCTCAATGTCAGGAAGTTTCTCCTTAATTCCAGTTGCTTCTCTCCTTGATCAGTTTCCAGCCATTGTTTCTTGTCCTGCCCTCTGGTGCTTTGGTGAACAACCTGCCCCCCTCTGCCTTGTGGCAGCCTCTCGGATATTGGAACACTGCTATCATGTCACCCCTATTTCTTCTTTTCTTTAGACTAGCCAAACCCAAGTCCTGCAGTCGTTCTTTGTATGTTTTAGTCTCCAGGCTTTTGATCCTCTTAGTTGCTCTTCTCTGAACTCTTTCCAAGGTCTCTTTTTTGTAGTTGCTGCTGGACAACCCGCCACAGCCACAACTCGCTGCAGGACCAGAGCTACAGCAATAGTGGAATAGAATAATGGAAGAAAGTATGCAAAAGGAGGGGCGGAAAATGTGAATGGCAAAAATTAAAATATTTTTATTTATTTATTTTAAATAATTAAATAGAATTATTAAATTGTCCTGCAGCAAGTTGGCTGTGGCAAACTGTCCCATTCCATGTCATTCCATGCCTTACAGGATTACTACACATCTATAAAGCAGTATCCTTCAATTACAACCATTTGTTTAGTGACTATTCAAAGTTACAGAGGCACTGAAAAAAACGTACAACTGATCCCAAGCACTTATGACCGTTCCAGCATCCCCATGGTCAAGCAATCAAAATTTGAGTGCTTGGCAACTGTCTATGGAGATTCTCAGTCATCCAGGTGCTGAAGGAAAAGCCTTCATTATGGTTCAGTCCAAGCTGGGAATAAACAACATGGCGACTACTTTAGAAAGAAGGTTGCAGTTTATTAAAGAGGAGAGCCAGACAGGAAGATGGCTCTGGAAGAAAAAGAGAGAGCACATGTAGGGAGTGGGTTTTTATACCATCTGGGGCTCTTGAGGTGATTTCCTGTTCCTGTTTGAGGCTTTGTATTTCCTGTGTCATGTATTTTGACCTGTGTCCCTTTGGCATTTGGGGTTAATCCTCTTATGTCTTGTCTTAGAGTTTGGGTGGGGTATGTAGATTTTAGGTGTCTGTCTTCTTAA
>NW_015390888.1:0-2500 GCF_001527695.2 Protobothrops mucrosquamatus | reverse complement strand
TATTTCTATTTGTAGGTCTTGGTATTTTGTTATCTTCTCCAGTTCTTTCTCGTCTATTCTGCTGTCTGCAGGCACTGCCAGGCCTACTAGCCAGACTTTTTTTTTGTCTCTCTTATCGACAATTGTTAAGTCTGGGGTGTTATGTTGCAGGTGCTTGTCTGTTTGAATTCTGAAGTCCCAGAGCAATTTAACTTTATCATTTTCTATGACTTTCTCTATTTTATGATCCCACCAGTTCTTGCTTACAGGCAAATGATATTTCTTGCAGATCTTCCAATGCACCATTGTTGCTACTTTGTCATGCCGCTGCTTGTAGTCAGTCTGTGCGATCTTCTTTTTTTATTTTTTATTTTATTATTATTATTATTATTATTATTATTATTATTATTATTATTATTATTATTATTATTATTATTATCATTATCATTATCATTATCATTATCATTATCATTATCATTATCATTATCATTATCATTATTATCCAGTGGGCTTATCAGATAATGGTTTTGCTCCCTGACAGACAGGGCAAGAAGAAACCTATTTTTTTTATATCTCAACATGGCCTTTTGGCCATCAAAATTCTCTTAGGAGCTAAACTGCCTTTTAATGATTCCGCTGCTTTCTTGTTGTCATGGCACAGCTGTAGCACTTCCTCCCTTAGGGGAAGAGGCACAGATAAACATATATTGTGCAAGAGCTGCCCTACCACCATGGTAAAAGGTGAGGTGCTATTTGGCTGGGTTACTTGAGTTCATCTATCAGGGCCCTAGTCTAGGCATCCTACTGCTGCTGTGCCTTGATCTGATCAAAGAGAACCACAATAGGAATAGCACTTAGATTTGTATACCACATCATAGCGCTTCCTGGCACTCTTTGGGTGGTTTACACGCTGGCTGAGGAATTCTGGGAGTTGAAGTCCACAAGTCATAAAAGGACCAAGTTTGAAGACCTTTCCACTACCTCATTTCAGATAAAGGGTTGTCCGATCTCTTCTTAAAGACCTCCAGTGTTAGAGCACCTACATCTTCTGGAGGCAGGTTGTTCCAAGTTCTGGAGGCAAGTTGTTCCAATATAATATAATATAGTTAAATATGATATAGTTAATATAGTATATATTAACTATACAATACAGTTAATACAATATAGTTGAAACAACCTATAAAATCATATGAAATCATAAAACTAAATACAATGCAACTAAATTCCCTCCCCTAAGATTTCTATGGCTTCCAGAAGACCATTCTGAACTGGTTCTGAACCCAGGTCTGTGTGTAGAATGTCTGGGAAGTCCCAATTATGTTTTGTATCATGTTTTTTTTTATTGGTATGGTAGTGTTTAGTCCAGGCTGCCATTTTTGTTTTTAACTGTTCGTTAATTTGATTTCATAAACTGTCTAGCGTCTTCTGCAGTGGACGGTCATAATACATTGGATTAAACAAATAAATGGACACCACGACCTGGTTACATTCAACACTTGCTTCCACTTTTACTGACGCTTTCCTGTAGAGCTCTGCCAATTTATATTCCTTCGCTTATGGGGTGTTTTCCTGTTGAGAATTGCTTGTTTTCTTTCTAAAATTAAAGTAGTCTACTAAGTGCCACAGATGCTAGAATACAGGATAACAAAGTTGAAGGGGACCATTGGAGGTCTTCTAATCCAACCTTCTGCTCAGGCAGGAAACCCTTTGCATTTCAGACAAATGGCTGTCCAGTGTCTTCTTAAAAATCTCCCTTATTGGAGCACCCACAATTTCTGGAGATCACTGATTAATTGTTCTCATTGTCAGATAGTTTCTCCTTAGTTCTAGGTTGGTTATTTCCTTGATTATTTTCCATCCATTGCTTCTTGTCCTGCCTTCAGGTGCTTTGGAGAATAGGTTGATCCCTCTTCTCTGTGGCAGCTTCTTAGATATTGGAACACAGCTACCATGTCTCCCCCAATCCTTCCTTTCATTAAAGTAGACGTACCCAATTCCTGCAACTGTTCTTTGTATGTTTTAACATGAGTATCTTGAAAGAAACGGCTTACGTCCTATCCACATCTCCTCAAGACACCTTTCTCCTTTGTATTATGCTCATGTTTGTAGATTGTATTAGGAACCTGAGATGACCTAAGGGACTAAGATACCTGCCTTACTATTTTCTTTTCCAAAACAAAACAAAACAACAACAACAACAACAAAAACCCTCCACTCCACTGTAATCAAGAAAGACAGCAGGTTGTCTTACATAGAAGTAATATGCGCAGATGATCAATTTAACAGCAGTTGAGCACTAGAAATAATGACTGAGCGTTCCTATCAGTGTAATGAAAGTAATGAACTTCACTGTATTTACTTATTATAACCTTTGAGGGACCTGCCTAACAACATTTGCAAGTTTTGTTTTCCCGTTCAGATTAGTTACGTGTCATTTACCAATAGAAAAATCAGAGTAGAAAAGGACGTAATTGTCCTCATTCTTTTATGGGTATGAAGAGTATTCTGAACAAATTGCTGC
>NW_015390887.1:114811-116504 GCF_001527695.2 Protobothrops mucrosquamatus | reverse complement strand
CACCATGAGTACTCAATTTGTGGACAGAATTCCACACAAAAATTGTCAGTTAACACTTTTGATTTTTCCTACTAATCAATTACCTACAGGAGTATTAGCTGTGATAAAAGTACAAAAAATATATTGTATTGAATGACTTTATTTACCCCACACCCCATCCCAAAATGTTTTATTTTTTATCCAGGTGGTTGCTGAAATATTAACCTTAGGACGCACACGAGCTTGCCATCCAAATGGAACTGATTTAATTAATATTGTTTTTTCAATTCCAAAATCTGATTTTCAATTTTATTTTCAGGATAAACTATCTCTTCAGTATATAGGCTGTATTTCATGTCATCTGCCTAAAGATCCTTGACTTGCTTGTTTAATGACTTTTTTCTTTCCTGTCCATCTACTGCTTTCTCCTTCTCCCTTGCCACAAGCTCCTACTGTCTTTTGGAGTAGGAGCTGGAGGGAGAACGAGAGGAGCAATTGCTTACAAGGATCCTCATGATGTTACCTAAAAAGTGTCCTACACTGCAATACAGTCCTCACCACAATGCTCAGAATTAGCTGCTGCTATCTTGGCTTTTCACACCTTTTCTCAACAGTCCCTCTGACTCTCATTATGTGTGCCAACTTATTTTTAATCTTCCAGGTGCTTACATCACACCCAGGATTGACCCCAATCGTATGACTTTGTTTTTCCCTTGACAGCAGCTGCTACAAGATATTTTATTTTTCATATGCGCAGTCACTCTTTCCTTCCTGGGCCTATTTTTTTTATGTCTTTCTAATCCCCGTGTTTTTGCCTCTAATCAACTATGGCAATTGGATGTTACCCATATTCTCTTTTTAGCTCCCTGGAAATGTATTCATTTATCTATTGATACCTATTCAGGAACAATTTAGGCCATGCTTCAAGGAGGAGAAACAACTGCGCATGTTGTTTTTCATCTTTTTTCAGCCATTACAGCCTTGGGAAAGCCCTCTTCCTTAAAAACTGATAATGGGCCAGCCTATTCTTCAGTGGCCTTTTTGCAATTTTGTACAACCTGGAATATTGTTTTTACTCATGGCCTTCCCTATAATTCCACGGGTCAAGCCATCGTGGAACATGCTAATTGGTCCTTTAAGAACTGCCTTCACAAACAAATAAAAAAGGACGGATCTAGAGTACCCAATTTGTCATGGGTAACACAACAAAAAAAAGTATTATTTACATTACACCAATTGAATATTTCCATTCAAAATTCGACCACTTATCAGAGACACTTTCAACAGAAAACAAGCTTGCCTCTCCCTCTGGTATATTATTGGGCATTACCAGACAAAGCATGGTTGGGACCAGTTTCTGGATCCAGCCCCAGAAATGACCAAGGTGACTCTACAGATGGCACAGTAACCAATCCGATCCAGCATGCCAGTCGGCCAGTGACATGGGGAGATGTAAAGAACTTGAACGCCAAAGCACAGGCAGTGTGACAACAGCAACAAGTAGAGCAAATCCCCAGAACCTGTGTGCTACCATTTTTGCGGTTAACTGCAAATTCCTTAGCCATCATTTGTTTGTGTCTGATCATTAACATCTGCCCTTTGACAACAGCAACTGTCATCCCACCGCTGCCACCAATCATTCGAGCAACGAATGAAGCAAAATCTATGGGTGCAGCTGGCTAACATCACACAAAATAATGTATTTTGCTTATCT
>NW_015390887.1:104212-105215 GCF_001527695.2 Protobothrops mucrosquamatus | reverse complement strand
ATTTTTGCGGTTAACTGCAAATTCCTTAGCCATCATTTGTTTGTGTCTGATCATTAACATCTGCCCTTTGACAACAGCAACTGTCATCCCACCGCTGCCACCAATCATTCGAGCAACGAATGAAGCAAAATCTATGGGTGCAGCTGGCTAACATCACACAAAATAATGTATTTTGCTTATCTGAAATGTATGACATGAAGAATTTGCTTTTTATATGTTTAATCTGTTTGTACCCCTTCTGCAGTAATTCAAAACTTCACTGGCTTGAGTAGAATTTTATTCAATGGGAACTGTAACTATAAAGCTATATCTAGATGGGGGTGGTTACTGCTTATTATCCACCCCCTTACGCTATTGCTTTGCATACTCCGGTGGTAGCTATCCCTGCAAAAATAACATGTGCAAAAATAGTTGATTGTACTACTTCAGGTAAAAAACCTCACTGTCATCGCATTAGTTCACCTGTTTTAAACTGCACAGCTTTTGAAGAGACTTTCTTTCATTATGGACATATTTGGCTACTACAAGGATGGTTTTTCACATGTGGTCAAGAAACTTTTAATTATATTCCTGCTAATATTAGTGAAACACAGTGTTGCTTCAGCCGGCTGATTCCTGTTTTGCTTACCAAACAGCAAGTCCACTCAAACCGTTCTCAATGTGGGGTCACGCTAGACAGCACTTGTGACTCTGAGACAACGTTACTTAATAAGGCAGAATATGTGGCACTAACTATGTCTTTAGTGGGTGTGCCAGGACTTGCTATTCGTGCCCACAACATTAATGCTATTTCTTCAGCTATGTCATTTCATTTCATTTCATTTATTTATTTCATTTATACCCCGCCCTTCTCCCGGAGGACTCAGGGCGGCTTACAGCCAGTTTAAAACAATCCCACATAAATACCAAATACAAATCTAAAATAATTAAGAATAAATATTTGAATTGGCCGCTCTATTAAAATTTTGTTAAAACCAATTAAAATACCCCCTAGGCCAGTCCT
>NW_015390887.1:92852-95098 GCF_001527695.2 Protobothrops mucrosquamatus | reverse complement strand
GAAGGAAATAGTCCACAGGAACACGTTGCAAACAAGACGAACAGACCAGGATTCCAAGAAGCACTTTGCAAACGGTTGCCTTCAGCAACCAGCACCGCCCACACCTCCCCTTTTTATACAGCAGTCCCAGGGCGTTGCCTCTCATTGCCTTCTCCTTTTACTTTGGAGTTGTCGCATTGACTGCTGTTGTTTTTCTCTCACTAATTGACGATGTCTGCGAGCATCAATTAGCACATCCAGGTGTGAGCCTTCCGAATCTGACTCATGCTCCTCACACAGCTGAGCTTCATCAGAAACACGACTGGAGGGGCCAGGGTCTTCATCAAGCCGTGAGTCCTGTAATTCATCAGAGCCTCCCTCTGACCCTGACGGCCCCTCAAAGGCCTCCTCCACCTCCTCCTCAGATTCCTCAGACTCAGCTGTTGGGAACAAAGGCTGGCATGGAATCACAACACTTTGTCTGTATGCCTCGCATGCCAACGATACCTCAAAGTAAAGTCGCTGCTTCCTGTGTAACGTTTGCTTCGGTGTCCTTCTTGCCACGAGTACAGTAGGATCATTGACAGAAAGTCCGCGCTCCCCTTCCCTATCCCGTATTAGTTCTTGTGCTCCCCTTCCCTTATCCTCGCACCTGGGTCCTACTGGACTCACTCTGGCCTGTCTGCTTTGGGAATATGGCAGAGGGTACCCAGGAGGTGGCGCCTGTTGGGGCAGGTTCTGAAGCAGCACCAACTGGGGCTCTGGAGTTGGACCCTCAAGATACTGACCAGCCCATGGTGCATCCCAAAATGATGGAGGCGCAGCCGGCAGAACGATTGAGTGAGGTTCCGGAAACCCAGGGAACTACGTCAGGTGGAGACAGCCTGTCCGGGGAATGGTGGCATAGCCCGGCCATTACTGGTTTGGCAGCTGGCCAGGCCCTTGTGTCTGGGGATGAAGGCCAGTTGACGTCTCACTGGAGGGAGAGGCGTGTAACGGAAGACAATGAGGACTGGAGCTATTCCACAGCCCCCGGCCAAACAATGATGGACATCCTACGAGAGCATTTTGGAGAAGCTGGCTACCAGGACTCTTCCTCTTGGCAATAGTGGGACCAGGGTACGGAAGCAGCCTTGTGGTCGCAGCCCGCTTCCTCATCTTTGCAGCCGGTTACGGGTCGTTTCCGGTTGGCTAGTCCAAAGCTAAAGTTGGATCCTAGCTATGGGGGTGATATGCACCAAGGGAGGGGTGGCAGTCAGGGTGCACGCCGACCGGCGGACAGGTCACGAGCTGGGGGAACAGGGAGACCATTGTCTGTTCCACCGGTGGCCTCCTCCAGGGGGTTGGGTACCGGGGTTGGGACTCCAACCACAAGGGGAACGGATACCATGAAACCTGGGGATAGGTCCCTGTTAGGTCCCTCGCATGGGCCGGGATGGGGTGCGGGTCCGTGGCCTCAGGGACCCATCTGGGGTTCTCCGCCTCTTACAATCACGTTTGACGGGAACCTGGACCGGTTGGCACTTTTCCTTAGCCAAACGATCAGCCACCTGGATCGCTACGGTCACCTCTATCCATCCCAGTGGGCCATGGTAGGGGCAGTCACAGCAGCCCTACAGGGGGAGGCCGTGCAGTGGGTGGCTGACTTGCATAGCGATCACGCCCGGGAACTGACCGTTGGGTCGTTCTTGGGTGCCCTACGGGCCCTCTTCGAAGATGTGTCCAGAGTGCAGCAGGCAGAAGGAGAGCTGTTGGTGAAGCAGCGAGGCAGATCCGCTACGGAGTATGTGCGGGACTTTAGACGGATAGCCAGTAAGTAACGCATGTGGCCGGAACGCTTGTTAGTACATCAATTTCGGGCGGGTCTGGACAGAGATCTCCAACAGGTGTGCATATACCTGTTCTGTCCCCCGTCCGACCCACACCCCCCAACCAGGCAGCCGAGGCCTGAAAAACTACTCGGCACAGACAAAGGCAAATGAATTCCTTGGCAGCAACTGCGTAGCTGCCTGCCAAGCCTTTACTGATAAGACACAGCAAACAAAGATAACTCCACAATAACTTGCCAGAGAGCTTGTAACAGAATATCCATCAAAAATTGTCCGACACGAAACTTCACATGCCACACCCCTTGCTTATATAGCCAGTGGGGTGTGGCCCAGTGACTCAGCTGAACTATCTGGCACGACGTGTCCGCTGCTGCGCACGCTTATCCTTCCGACGCTGGCGTGGATCCAGCCAAGACGTATCCTCGTCGGAGTCCGATA
>NW_015390887.1:87360-89810 GCF_001527695.2 Protobothrops mucrosquamatus | reverse complement strand
GCTCCTCACCCATTGCCACAAAGCGTGGGGCGGTCCGGGGTCCTGTCGGGGCGCAACGCGGGGGTGCCGCCGCTGGCAGTGGTTCCGGCAGGGATCGACGAGGCCGTCGCCGTTGAAGGCGGGCGTCGATACGCAGGCACTGGAGCACCAAAGCGTCAAGGGTCGGGGGCACCTCCAGTCGAACCAACTCATCCTGCAGGTCATCGGAGAGGCCATCCTGGAAGGCATCCATCAATGCCGCCTCATTCCAGGCTGAGTCCTGGCCGAGAAGGCGGAACTCTGCAATATAGTCCTGCAAGGCGCGCTTCCCTTGGCGGAGGTCCTTAATACACCTTGCTGCCGTCTGCACGCGAAGGGGGTCTTCATACATAACGCGCAGGTGTTGCAGGAAGCCCTGGTAATCGAGTAGCAATGGACTGTTTTGCAACAGCAAGGGCGTGGCCCATCGGGCGGCAGAGCCAGAAAGGTAGCTGATCACAAACGCCACCCGAGCCCGATCATCCGGAAAATCCTCCGGCCTCATTGCCATAAATAGTTGGCATTGTCCCAAGAAGGCCGGGAACTGCTCCGTCTGCCCAGAAAAACTGTCTGGCACCTTCACAGGGCATCTTAAGCGAGGGGGAGGAGGAGGAGGGGGAGGGGGGGAGGAGGAGCAGCAGGAGCATTAGCCAAAGCAAGTTGAGCCGTTAACTGTCCTACTTGCTGTTGCAACAGCTGATTAGCATCCATCAGCTGTTGAATCTCCTGCTGCTGCTGTTGGTCCATCGTGGGTTAACGATGGTTCTGTCTGGGTGTCGGACAAGATGTTCTGTCCCCCGTCCGACCCACACCCCCCAACCAGGCAGCCGAGGCCTGAAAAACTACTCGGCACAGACAAAGGCAAATGAATTCCTTGGCAGCAACTGCATAGCTGCCTGCCAAGCCTTTACTGATAAGACACAGCAAACAAAGATAACTCCACAATAACTTGCCAGAGAGCTTGTAACAGAATATCCATCAAAAATTGTCCGACATGAAACTTCACATGCCACACCCCTTGCTTATATAGCCAGTGGGGTGTGGCCCAGTGACTCAGCTGAACTATCTGGCACGATGTGTCCGCTGCTGCGCACGCTTATCCTTCCGACGCTGGCGTGGATCCAGCCAAGTCATATCCTCGTCGGAGTCCGATACACCTGGCTCCTGGCTGATCCCAGAAGCACCTGGCTCCTGGCCAATCCCAGAAGCACCGGGCTCCTGGCCAATCCCAGAAACACCGGGCTCCTGGCCAATCCCAGAAACACTGGGCTCCTGGCCAAACTCCTCGCTGTCGGAAGGCACCGAAGGCTGCACCAGAGGGGAAGGGCCTGGAGAGGGAGGCCTAGCCATCTCCTCTCCTTCATGTTCAGAGCCTTCCTCCTCTGATGAGAGGGACCCACCGGACGGAGCCACAACAATACCGTGGGATCCCAAGTAGGTTGCAGGAGTGGTTCCGTGTGGAAACGGACCTGGACACGGGTCTACAGGAATTCCGTCCGAGTGATGGGGCCGTGGGTCCCCGTAAGGCAGTGGTTCTCAACCTGTGGGTCGGGACCCCATTTGGGGTCGATCGACCATTTCATGGGGGTCGCCAAGCAAGGCTGTCCGCCATTTTTTTTGTCCGCCATTTTTTCCCCTTTTCCGGCGGGTGCCTGACCTCCCTTGGGCTGGGCCAGCTGGTGGTCGGCCTGCTCCGTCTCTGCCGCTTGCCAGCTATGCCTCGGCCAGCGCAGGGGGCGGAACCACGCATGCGCGGTGCTCCCGGGCAGGGAAAGTCCTCGACTTGCGACCGGTTGGGTAGTCCTCGACTTACGACCGGTTTAGTCCTCGACTTACGACTGGTTTAGTCCTCGACTTACGACCGGTTTAGTCCTCGACTTATGACTGGTTTAGTCCTCGACTTACGACCGGTTGGGGTCGCAGCATTAAAAAGGTTGAGAACCACTGCCGTAAGGGCATTGAGCAGCCAAGGCCTCTAGGACCGGTGCCTGGTCTATCCGCCGCAACGCCTCGCCCGGCATTTAGGTGTTTCCGCTGCAACCAGCCGGGACAATGCGCCGCGGAATGTCCCGATCCAGCACCCAAAGGAAAGGCGGAGTTTCCTGTGAAGGCCACCCTGAGAAAGACCCTGGAGAAGTCGCGGGCGGTACAACAGGCTGAGGGGTCCGTGCTTCGAGGGGAGCGGCCAAAGCCAGAGGACGGAACAAGCATGATGGGACCCCAGCTGGTCATGTACGACGAAGACATGGGGGCCCCAGAAGACCTCCCCTTTTTATACAGCAGTCCCAGGGCGTTGCCTCTCATTGCCTTCTCCTTTTACTTTGGAGTTGTCGCATTGACTGCCGTTGTTTTTCTCTCGCTAATTGACGACGTCTGCGAGCTTCAATTAGCAAGTCCAGGTGTGAGCCTTCCTTTTTTTTTTTTTTTTTTTT
>NW_015390887.1:79148-83644 GCF_001527695.2 Protobothrops mucrosquamatus | reverse complement strand
GCGGTGTCGGCGGCTTCTAGCTTCGCCGAAGCGAAGGCGTCCTGGATCGCGGAGAATCCTCGGGGCTCCGGAGGAGTTCTAACCTACATCGTCCACATAGGACGACTCGGGAACTCAACTCCTACCCCGGGCGGCTCACCGATCCCCTTATGCCCGGGGGAAAGGTATCAAGCCGTTTGACAGCTGATGCTTGCTGTCATAACGGCTTTTACACGAAAACAGGCGGGAGGCAGCTGTCGGCTGCGTCCGACGAGGTCGCCTGCACACCGGAAGTCCCAGGTGTGAACCTTCCGAATCTGACTCATGCTCCTCACACAGCTGAGCTTCATCAGAAACACGACTGGAGGGGCCAGGGTCTTCATCAAGCCGTGAGTCCTGTAATTCATCAGAGCCTCCCTCTGACCCTGATGGCCCCTCAAAGGCCTCCTCCACCTCCTCCTCAGATTCCTCAGACTCAGCTGTTGGGAACACAGGCTGGCACAGAATCACAACAGTAGTTTGGAATCTTAATCTTTGCTTCTTCTGATTCTCTAAATTGCAGAAGAAAAGGTTGTCAGGTAAAATAAGTCTTTTTCTCTTCTTCTTGCAGCATCATTGCTTTATAGTTTGAAATCTTAATCTTTGCTTCTGATTCTCTAAGTTGCAGCAGAAAGGGTTGTCAGGTGAAATAAGTTCCTCTTCTATCTCTGTAGATTCCTCTTCTGGTATATTTTAATTTTTACCATAGTCAGATGTAGTCTGGACATCCATTTGAACAAATGTAGTAAAGTCTCTAGGTCTTAATTCTAAAGTACAGATTGTAGCACGTATTTCTTCAGTGGTCTCATAAATCTTTTCCAATATAAATGCAAAGTCCAATTGTGGCTGAGGTTTCTCCATTTTAATGCTAATGCTTAAAAGAAGGTTTCTTTTTCTTTTTTGTGGAGACTATATTTAATACAAAGCATATCCATCCCCACAGTTTCCACAACTGTACAGCTTATCTTTCCCTCAAAGATATTTTGAAATTCAGTGTTCCATCTTTAAGAAAATAACCAGAAAGTGCAGTATTAAACTTTCACCACTAGATGCCCTCAGTGAGTAACAAAGGTCTTTTCCAGAAGTCAATTCCTTTTTCTATCTTTTAAAGTATGATGTATAAGAAAAGAAATAATACAGTTCTTGACAAGAGAGTAGAAAACCTTTTCCGTCTTTTTTTCCTTTTTTATATCCAAAGAAAAAAATATAGATAAAAGTAAAATATAGTCTTTTTCTATGTTGATAGAACACCTTTCTTCCCCAAAAAAAGTAGAAGCTGCCTTTCCAAGCCAGGGAAGTAATTCCAAAAGCTCTTACAGGTACCAAAAAAAAAAAAAAAAATAGAAAAGAGTTGCAAGGAAAGTTCTCACCCGGGTTCGCCACGGGGGCACTCACAGCTTAGATGTTCTCTGACTTACGGTCTGAAGCGGCAGGGCGATCGGCCATTTTACTGGCCGATCTTCTTCTCCGTCGGCCCTCAGAGATCGTCCAGACAGCTGGAGGAGCCGCCGCTCCTCCGCAGCTGGACAGCAGCCTCCTCGACAGAAGTCACACCCTCCAGGGCAACTTTGGAGCCGTATAAGGCTTCACCGACGGAGGGAAAGCTAGCCGGCGAGGGGACAAGTCTCTCCGCACGACTAGCGACGCCGGGAATCGGAACCGGAAGTCCATTTTTTTTCCTTTTTTGAAAATGGGAACTACATCAGCTCTTTTCCAGTCCTCTGGTAGTTCCCCAGTGCTCCAGGATCATTGAAAAATATAGTTCAGTGGTTCTGAGATCACATCTGCCAGTTCCTTGAGACCTTTGGGATGTACTGTAATCCATCTGGTCCTGGTGATTTGAACTCATCTAGGCTGGACAGGTGCTCACTTACCATTTTCTTGCCTATCTTAACTTGTGTTTCTATTATGTTTTTATGGCACTATTTTTGATAGGTTGATCTGTTTTTTCCCTTTGTGTAAAGACAGATGCAAAAAACGAGTTAAATAGTTCTGCTTTCTCCCTATTGCTTGTCACCTTCTTTCCACTTTCACTCACTAATGGACCAATCATTTCCTTCACTTTTTTCTTGTTTTTTACATGTTGAAAGAAGCTTTTTTATGTTTTTGACTTTTGTCGCAAGCCTTAGTTCATTATGAGCCTTAGCTTTCCTCACTTCATCTTTGCAGGCTCGGGCTATTTGCTGATATTCTGACTTAGTTATGTGCCCCTCTTTCCACTTTCTATACTTGTCCTTTTTATCTTTCAATTGATCAGAGAGTTCTTTATGCAGCCATGCTGGTTTCTTTTGAGAGCTGTTATTTTTCCTCTTTGTTGGTATTGTGCTAGACTGGGCTTTTATTATCTCACTTTTCAAAATTTCCCAAGCTTCTTGAGTTGTTTTCCCCTTGAGGATTCTCATCCATGGAATCCTTCCCAAGCCCTCTCTAAGTTTATTGAAATTAGCTCTCTTGAAGTCCAAGACTCTAGTTTGACTGTGTTCTATTGCTTGTGCTTCCATAATGTTGAATTCNTAGCAAAAAGTTCATCTATTTCCTCTGTTTGGTTGGGTGGCCTATAGTATACACCTATGGCAATGTCATTTTTTCTCCCTTTTATATTGACCCAAATGCATTCAAGACAGTTTTCATCATTGTTGTGCTCTATTTCTGTAGAGATGTAGTTATTTCTTATATAGAGAGCAACTCCACCTCCTCTTTTATTTGGTCTGTTTCTTTTAAATACTTTAAATCCCTCTAGCTGTGTGTTCCATTTGTGGGTTTCATCCCACCATGTTTCCGTAATGGCAACAATATCATATCTGCCCACATTAACCTGAATTTCTAGTTCACCCTGTTTGCTGTTCATACTCTATGCATTGGTGTATAGACATTTGAGTCCTTTATGACCGACCCTGTGTTTACTTTCTACATAACCTGTGTGGTGCCTGAGTTCCCCTATTGTCTTACCACCTATTTGGTTAGTACACTTTGTGTGGCACTCGCTATTAAAAGCTTGATTTTGCTTGACAGCAAGGTTGATATTCTTGTCCACACACACATCTATGTTACATGCACTGATAGCCCTATAGTTTTTAGATTGCTGGGGACATGGATGTTCTGTATCAATTAACTCACTGTCCCCGCTGTTTAGTTTAAATATTCCTCCAGAAAATCTGTGAATTTATTGCCGAGTAACAGATAGGAAAAAAAACGGATCCAGGAAATTACAAACCTATCAGCCTGACCTCAATACCTGGGAAGATTCTGGAAAAGATAATCAAACAACGAATCAGCAAACACCTAGAGGCAAACAAAGTCATTACTAAAAGCCAACACGGGTTTGTCAAAAACAGATCATGCCAGACAAATCTTATTGCATTCTTTGACCAAGTGACAAAATTAGTGGACCAGAGGAATGCTGTGGATATAATTTACTTGGACTTCAGTAAGGCATTTGACAAAGTAAATCACAACCTACTACTTGATAAGATAGAAAAATGCGGGTTAGACAGCATCGCCACCAGATGGATCCGTAGCTGGCTGACCGGCCGTACTCAGCGTGTGGTCCTCAATGGAACCGCATCTACATGGAGGGAAGTGTTTAGTGGGGTGCCCCAGGGCTCTGTTCTGGGCCCAGTGCTCTTCAACATCTTCATCAACGATTTGGCAGGAATAGCCAACACCCCAGAAGATAGGCTTAGGATACAGGAGGATCTGGACAGACTTGAACACTGGGCGCTATCTAACAAAATGAAATTCAATGGTGAAAAAAGTAAGGTCCTACATTTAGGCAAGAAAAACCAAATGTACAGGTATAGTATAAGGGGTACCTTGCTCAATAGTCGTAACTGTGAGAGGGATCTCCGCGTCCTAGTGGACAATCATATAAATATGAGCCAGCAGTGTGCTGCAGCTGCCAAAAAAGCCAACACAGTGCTCGGCTGCATTAACAGGGATAGAATCAAGATCACGTGAAGTATTAATACCACTTTACAATGCCTTGGTAAGGCCACACTTGGAATACTGCATCCAGTTTTGGTCACCACTATGTAAAAAAGATATTGAGACTCTAGAAAGAGTACAGAGAAGAGCAACAAAGATGATTAGGGGTCTGGAGGCTAAAACATATAAGGAACGGTTGCTGGAATTGGATATGTCTAGTTTAATGAAGAGAAGGACGAGGGGGGACATGATAGCAGTGTTCCAATATCTCAGGGGTTGCCATAAAGAAGAGGAAGTCAAGCTATTCTCCAAAGCACCTGAAGGCAAGACAAGAAGCAAAGGATGGAAACTGACAAAAGAGAGAAGCAACCTAGAACTAAGGAGAAACTTCCTGACAGTTAGAACAATTAACCAGTGGAACAACCTGCCTCCAGAAGCGGTGAATGCTCCAACACTGGAAGTTTTTAAGAAGAAACTGGACAGCCATTTGTCCGAAATGGTATAGGGTTACCTGCCTGAGCAGGGGGTTGGACTTGATGACCTCCAAGGTCCCT
>NW_015390887.1:73722-78998 GCF_001527695.2 Protobothrops mucrosquamatus | reverse complement strand
ACTTGATGACCTCCAAGGTCCCTTCCAACTTTATTATTATTATTATTATTGTTGTTGTTATTATTATTATTATTATTATTATTATTATTATTATTATTATTATTATTATTATTATTATTATTATTATTATTATTATTATTATTATTATTATTATTATTATTACCACCAACCAGAAGGTGGCTTCTCTTTTTGGATGCCTTTCTGTTCTTGCATGACTGATGTGTAATACCTGATTCGCACTTCTCCCTGTCGAAAACAAGTTCTTCATCTCGGTCCACGATCCCCTGCTTATTTGAGTTATCATCACAAATACCTTTACCTGTCTCCTTAATGTCCCTATTAAGGTCAGCAAGGGCACTGTATCTTTTGTGCAGGGACACAGCGAAAGCTTTGTGTTTATGGTTCACAGCTCTCACCCTGCCAGATCCCACGGTTGTCAACACTGCCCTTCTCCTGCAGGATCTTTGTGGTAGAGGGGGCTGATAGTGCGGAGGCTCAATAGAGTAGAAGGGCTGAACTGGAGACCTAATTTCTGCCTGAAGAGCACAGATTACAGACCCTAGATAGATAATCTGTCCTTGTAGACTAGTGATTTGTTTACAGATAGGACAGTTTCCAAGTTTGAAGAGGGTACTGCGAAAGACAGCTGCAAAACAAGTGTTGCACTGAACTAAGCCAGACATTCTTAGATACAAGGAAGTAAGTACCTGGCTGGAGTGTGGAATGAGCCTCAGGTAGTTTTTATTAGTGGCTTGGCTTTTCTCTCATTGGAGGCTTTTGCTTTTGGTTGATTTTTATAGAAAATATGGGAAAGGGGGAATATGGGTGTGTGTGTGTTTGCAAATACTTCTTTCAGTCCCCCATTTTGGGCTTAAAATATGTGTGCATATTTTATTGCCCAACCTGTTTGGACCTTTTAGTGGGAATATAACTCATATTTTTTATCAATCTGGCAACCCAATGATACTGCCAGGGCTACATACTCTGGTGTGGTTAGTAGAGCTGCTTTGGAATCACAGTCCGGTGTCATGAGCTGAAGCTCCCTTTTCTGTCATCTCTGCAATGAGGACATGAGGACTGTTAGTCGCCCTAGAGTGCAGGGTCCACCTGTAGAATTTGCAGGGAGGTAAGAGTAGGCTTTGGTGCCACAGAGTATAAACCAGCCTAGAGGAATTTTGATGTGAGTATAAGTGAAGGGGATTACCTCAGTATGGTTGCAAGTAAGGACCGTGTTGTCCAGAGTCTGACAATCAGTCACCTTTAAGGGGGTGCAGCCTCTCATCTTAAAACATAGAGCTGCCCTGGTTACTGTTGTGGTGTTTAATGCAAACATGGTCCTATCCTTGAAATTGGTGCTGGGCCTCCAGTCAAAGATAGTGGAATATATTGGTGCTAATCCAAAATCTCTGAGCTTAGTAAAGTTCTGAATAGCTTGTGGGTGTGTTGCTACTCCTATAAGGCAGGTTGCTAAGATGTCCTTTACTGATTTGCTCCCTGTAGACAGAAATCAGTTGTGTTCAATACCTCTTTGGCCAAGTATTCCCATACATTTCCCTTTTCTGGGAACAGATTGGTTTCCATAAATCCCTCAGTTACATGTTTCACAGGGTAAATTAAACAAAACATCAAGAGAATTTTCCATTTTGCCCCTGTCATCTCTGTCACAGAATAGGGTCTTTACTGCCCACTTGTCAGTCTCTGGGTCCTTTGGTAGTTGCAGGGGTGGGATCTTCTGGGTTGACGCTGGTCTTCTGCTGTGATCGAAAACTGCTGGTTTGATGTGAGTCCAATGTATCCAGGCATTTTTCTCAGCTACCTTTATGGCTTTTTGTGTGGTGAGAAGGATCTGGTTCAGTCCATTCCACTTAGGCAGCAGTGGTGACTTCCTGACAAAGGTCTTGATCCAGATCCAGTCTCCAGGCTCGAAGGGGTGGAGGTCCTCCTCAAGGGGCAGGGTCTGGGTCAGGGCACTCTGCTTCCACAGTCTGTGGAGCTGTTGGTGTAATGCTGAAAGATGGGATGATAAGACCACCTCCCCATGTTCTAGATCAAGGCAGTGGGGGTCTAAACCTTTTAGGATGTCAGGGGGTCTATCAAATAATAATTTGAATGGGGAGATGCCCAGGTCTCGTCAGGGCTGGGTTCTGAGGTGAAACAGAGCTATGGGTAGTACCTGGATCCATGGTAGGTGTGTTTCCTGACACAACTTCCCTAAGAGGGTCTTCAACTTCCTGTTTTTGTGTTCAACCTCCCCAGAAGAATTTGGGTGCACCGGCATGTGAAGGTTTTGGGAGATCCCCAAGGCCTGGAGGACATAGGTGATAACTTGGGACACAAAATGTGTCCCTCTGTCCATGTCCAGGACACTTGGCACTCCAAACCTGGGGACTATGTCCTTCAGCAGGTGTCTAGCTGTCTCCAGGGCTGTGGCATGATGGCAGGGGAAGGCCTCCACCCAGTGGGTGTGTTGGTCCCTGCATACCAGGGCATACTGGAAACCATTGGCCTGGGGTAGTTGAATATAATCTAGTTGCAACTTTTCAAATGGGCGTTGGGCCCAGGGCCTCCCTCCCAAGTGGATTGCCCTTTTTGATGATGCATTGTTAGCCTGGCAGGTTTGGCAACACTTGGCTATTTGTGCTGCCTCACTGTATATTCCAGGCACATACCAGACCCGCCTGGTGGCATCTACAATGGCCTAGACCCCACAGTGCCCCTTTGAGTGTAACTGTTGGCAAATGAGTCTTAATAAGCGGTGGGGGCAATAGGTCTCCCATCCAGGACTCTCCAAAATCGTTCCTGGAAGGTGGCCTCATACTTTCCTACCCACAATTCTGCCTCCCCTGGTTCCAGGAATTACTGATAGGGAATCTTGGCACATGTCTTTATTATGGGGGCACATAGTGACATAGGCAAGGGCTGTAAGGCAGCCCATTTGGCAGTGTTGTCAGTATACTGGTTGCCTTTTGTAATCTGGATGTCATCTTTTTGATGAGCTCGGCAATGTACTATGGTTATGGCTGAGGGCAATTGTATGGCTTTTAATAATTTAGAGAGCAACGCAGCATGGGCAATCGGGTGACCTGCTGAGGTCAAGAACCCCCGTTGTTTCCACAGGGCCCCTGTGGCGTGACAGACCCCAAAAGCATATCTCGAATCGGTATAGATGGTGATAGACCGGTCCGTCGTGGCTTCGCATGCTTTAGCAAGTGCTATTAGTTCCACGGCTTGAGCGTTGTATGATGGTGATAATGGGAAAGTCCAGACAATCTCGTGGAGGAAGACGACTGCTGCACTGGTGACTCTGCTCCCATCATGCAGGTAGGATGACCCATCGGCAAAGAGCTCCAGGTCCAGATTCTGCAGGGGGATGTCTGTCAGGTCGGGTCTTGGCAGCTCAGTGTCCTGGACTAGGTGCAGGCAGTCATGCAAGATAGAGTCTGAGTATCCCATGGGCAGTAAGGTGGCTGGGTTCAGGGTGGAGCACCGTTCGAAGGTAATATGGTCGTTGGTAAAAAGCTCTGCCTCATATTGCGCTAGCCTTTGCTGGGTGAATGCTTGGGTCTGTGACTTTAAGAGGATCACAAACACTTTGTGTTGGGACCCTTAGGGTGAGGGAGTGGCCCAGGACAATATCTTTTGACCTTTTCACTATCTCTACTGTTGCTGCCACTGCCTGTAAGCAGGGGACAGCCCCTCGGGCCACTGGGTCCAGCTGGACAGAATAATATGCTGGAAGGTGGGGCCAAGTTCTTGAGGTAACACCCCTGACCCCATACCCTGCTTTTCATGAATGAATAACACAAAAGGCTTTGAGTAATTAGGCAGACCTAATGCTGGGGCTGATGACAAGGTGTGCTTTATTTTCTCAAAGCTTTGGTCGAGGGATTTTGTCCACTCCACAGAGTCTGCCATTTCTTTGGTTGTTAAATGGACAAAAGATTTGGCTAGTTCCCCAAATGAGGGGATCCAGGGTCGGCAGAACCCCAGAACACCCAGGAGGGCTCTGACTTGTCATTTTGTTTTGGGGGATTTATGCTCAATATGGTCTTGACCCATTCTGGGGATAGCTTACAAGCTCCCGGAGATATGACATAGCCCAGGTAGTTTACTTCCTTTTGCAGGGATTGGAGTTTTATAGGTGAAGCCTTATTCCCCCTTTCTGCTAAGCAGCAAAGCAAATGGAGTGAGTCAGTTTTACAGTCCCTTTCAGTTTCTGATGCTAGCAGCAAATCATCAACATATTGAACCAGGGTAGAGCTTCGTGGCAGGCTTATGGATGACAGGTCTGCCTTTAAAATTTGTGAAAAAAGGTGGGTGACTCTGTGTACCCCTGGGGAAGATGAGCCCATGTATATTGTTGGTCTTCCCATGTGAAGGCAAACAGATACTGAGAGGCTGGGTCCACTGGTATGCTGAAAAAGGCAGCACAGAAGTCAATCACTGTAAATACGGTTGCTGTGGCTGGTATTCCTGTAATTATGGTAGCGGGGTTCAGCACCAGTGGGGCCCTGGTATTACATAAGAGTCCATGAGCCTAAGATCATTAACAAAGTGTGTTGTGTCCTGGGCCTGCTGAAGCAATTCAGCAGGCCGAGAAATGTTGCAAACGGTCCCGGGCAACCTAAAAGCTGCCCGGGACCAGACTGGCTGACGCCGGACTTGTGCGCATGCGCAAGGCGCAGAAAAAGGGTTTTCTCTATTGGCTGGACTGCCTGGGGTTTGGGAGACTATAAAAGGCCTGCGTGCCTGTTTGCAGAGTTGAGTGGAGTTGAGGAACGAATAAAGAAGTACTTATTTACAACATGTAAACTTCCGACCTGGGCACAGCACGGAAACGGCATTGGTCGCATTGGTTGATGATCTCTGGAGGGCTCGGGATAGAGGCTGTTCCTCTATCCTGGTCCTGTTAAACCTCTCAGCGGCTTTTGATACCATCGACCATGGTATCTTGTTGCACCGGTTAGGGGGGTTGGGGTTGGGGGGCACCGTTTTACGGTGGTTCTCCTCCTACCTCTCGGACCGGACGCAATTTGTGTTGGCAGGGGGGTAGAGGTCAACCTCGAGGTGCCTCACCTGTGGGGTACCACAGGGGTCGGTCCTCTCGCCTCTCCTGTTCAACATTTATATGAAGCCACTGGGTGAGATCATCCGTGGTTTCGGGGTGGAGTTTCATCAGTATGCAGATGACACCCAGCTGTACATCTCCACCCCGGACCACCCCAACGATGCCGCGGAAGTGATGTCCCGGTGCCTGGAGGCCGTGCGAGTCTGGA
>NW_015390887.1:55139-73609 GCF_001527695.2 Protobothrops mucrosquamatus | reverse complement strand
TGCAAGACCGCCTCCTACCAAACACCTCCCTTCGACCAGTCTGCTCCCACAGAGAGGGCCTCCTTAGAGTGCCGTCGGCCAGACAATGCCGGCTGGCGACCCCCAGGGGGAGAGCCTTCTCTGTGGCAGCTCCTGCCCTCTGGAATGACCTACCCCCCGACCTACGTACAGTTGCGGACCTGCGCCTTTTTCGCCGAGCTCTGAAGGCCCATCTATTCCGTGCAGCCAGCCTGGCGTAGTTTGATTATGTTTCAGTGGGGGTTTTGTATGGGGTGTTTTTAGAGCAGGCCTGTTATTTAATTTGATTTTACAACAGAAACTTGTGTATATTTATCGTGGTTTTTAGTATCGCCTGTTCACCGCCCTGAGTCCCGTAAGGGAGATAGGGCGGTATATAAATTTAATAAGTAATAATAATAATGTGTCTTGCTTCAATGCTGCGAACCCCAAAACACAAAAAAGTGGAAGATAGGTTTACCTTCAGGGTCAGCTTTTGGCTTTTGTACTGGAAAAATTGGGATATTGCAAGGGGAGGTGCATTTTCGCAGGACTCCTTGCTACATGTATGCTTTGATCAAAGTCCTAATGGGCTCAATTGCCTCAGCCACAATCCTGTATTGGGGAATGCATGGTGGAGGTCCTTGCTTAACCTGTATTTTCACTGGGGTTGCCCCTTTAAGAAATCCTACTTCAGTTAAATCCCAGCCCCATAATGAAGAGGGCAGGCCCTGCAGATCTGGATGCAGGGGTTTCTGGGAATTCAAAGTCATCATAGTGTCATGGTTCTGATAGATGAGAACAGTAGAAATAAAAACTCTGAGGCAATTGCTTTCCTCAAAGAACACTTTTAATGGCTACATAATATTAGCACGAACAAAGGTGAAACCAAGACTGCATGTCCCCCCCCCAAAAGGTTACAAAGTAAAAGTTAAACTCCCCACCCCTTTGGTGTGTCATTAATCACAATCCCCAATTAACACCTTTGGCGGGCTCTCTAACGGTAGCTCCAATCCGCCAAATGCTTAGGCTGTTTGACCTTGGTTCCCACAAGAAAATTATTGTTTTGACTAAACTACAAGAATGCATCTCCCCCCTTCCATTGCTGTGGCAAACAAAAAACGAAGAAACATGGCTGCATTCAGAACGTTTGAAGGTTTGACAGTCGGGTCCCCTAAAGAAGAGAGAAATCCTGTGAGTAGAAAAGAATTCAGAGTTAGAAATCAACCCCTAGGCTTATTCGGATGCTTATCATAAAATTTACATATTAATCTATCAGCTTTTACATCAGCACTTTTCACCCAGGTGGCCTCTGATAGAGGGTAACCTTTCCATTGCACTAGATACCGCAACTTTCCCTTATACAACCTTGAGTCAAGGATTCGTTTTATTTCATAATGAGTCTCTACCTCCACGACTAAAGGACCTGGTGCCTGTTTGGGAGGAGGTCTCAACAAGGACTCTTGGTATGGTTTCAATAGACTGCAGTGAAACACAGGGTGAATTTTTCCCAAAAAAGGAGGAAGCTTTAATTCCACTGTGACTGGGTTTATAATTCACACTATGGGGAAAGGTCCAAGGAACTTAGGTCCCAATTTTTTGCTAGGTAGTTTAAGTCTTAGATATTTTATAGAGAGGTAAACGTTTCCCCCCACATGAAATGACCTCTGGGGTGCCCTTCTCTTGTCTGCCTACTCTTTGTAAACCTTTGAGGCTTTGGTTAGATCCGCTTTCGCATTGTCCCACATAGTTTTCCAAGAAGTCACCCATTGATTTAAAGTCTGAGAAATTGGAGGGTTCTGAGGGAGTTCAGGCATGGGAATAAACTCCCTACCAGTGGCTATTTTAAAAGGAGTGAGTCCAGTGCCACTATGCATGGTGTTATTGTAAGCCACCTCAGCAAAGGGGAGGAGGTCAGCCCAAGAAGTCTGTTGGTAGTCCACGTAGCACCTAATATATTGCTCCACCATAGAGTTAGCTTTTTCAGCAGCTCCATTAGTAGATGGATGAAAAGCTGATGACAGTCCCTGTGTGGACCCAATAAGTTTCAGAAAGTCTCTCCAGAACTTGGCAGTGAATTGTACCCCTCTATCTGAAATAATCCGCTTAGGAGCACCATGGAGTCGGTAGATATGTTTGAGAAACATTCTAGCCAACTTCTTAGCGGAGGGAAGACTGGTACAGGCAATGAAATGAGCTTGTTTATAAAAAAGGTCAATCACAGTCCATATTACCGTTTTTCCCCTACTTTCTGGTAATTGTACAATAAAATCCATAGCAATTTCTTCCCATGGTTGGGAAGGGTCTGCAACTTGCTGCAGCAATCCAGGAGGCTTGCCTGGACGTTTCTTCATTGTTGCGCATGTTGCCCAGCTTTTCACATAATTCTCAATGTCTTTCTTTAGTCCTGGCCATCAGAACTGCCTTCGAATCAAATGTAAAGTTTTTAGGTAGCCAAAATGACCCGCTTGTTTACTATCGTGGCTACGCTGGAGAGCTTGAACTCTGAGAGTCTCTGGTAGATACAGCTTCAATCCCTTCCAAGCTAACCCATCCCGACAAGTTACTATAGTCTTATTTGCTAGGAACCAGGGATCGATTTTCAACTCCTCGAGTTCAGCTGATTTCACGTGTGAGGGGATCCCAGTTTTTACTTGAGAAACCACCTCTGGTTGTGGAATAACAGAGTTCACAATCTCCTCTTGATGGCTCTTGTATTGGGGCAGTCTGGATAAGGCGTCTGCTAGGAAATGTTTTCCTCCCGGAATGTATTTTAATGTAAAGTTGAAATGGTTAAAATACTGCACCCATCGGACCTGCGTAGGGGATAATTTGTGAGGGGTTTTCAGTGCTTCTAGATTTTTGTGATCAGTCCATACTTCAAAAGGCAAATCGCTCCCCTCAAGAAAATGACGCCACGTAAGCAGAGCCCATCTCACAGCGAAAGCCTCTTTCTCCCAGACTGCCCACCTTTGTTCAGCATCCGTTAATTTTTTGGAGGTGTAAGCGCAGGGCTGTAAATTACCACTTTAATTCTTTTGCAAAAGAACAGGCCCCACCGCTACATCACTGGCATCGGCTTGGATGGTAAATTGTTTCTCAGGATCAGGATGTTTGAGAATGGGTTCTGCTGCAAATAGTCTCTTTAAATTCGCAAAAGCAGTTTGGCACTCAATGGACCATGGGACTGGTTGGCAGGGTCACGGCTTCCAACCATTTCCCCCCGTTTTTAACAGCTCAGTCAATGGCAAGGCAATTTCAGCAAAGGAGGGGATGAATTGCCGGTAGAAGTTAGCGAACCCCAAAAAACTCTGGAGCTGCTTTCAGGTTCGTGGGGGTTGCCACTCCAGTACAGTTTTCACTTTATCTGGGTCCATTTCAATGCCTTCACTGGAAATTCTATATCCTAAGTAATCCAGGCGTGTTTGATGAAACTCACATTTCGAGAGTTTAGCATAAAGTTTAGCATTTAGTAGCTTTTTTAGCACTTCGCGTACTAATTTAAAATGCTCCGCCATGGTCTTGGTATAGTTGAGGATGTCGTCAAGGTAAACTAAAAACCCCTTATATAGGTGATTATGCAGTACTTGATTTATCAATTGCATGAATACCGCAGGAGCCCCCTGCAGACCAAAAGGCATGACACTGAATTGGAAGCTTCCTAAGGGGCTGTTAAAAGCGGTTTTCCACTCATCTCCTTCCTTTTTTTTTTAATACAAATTTTTTATTAGTTTTCCAGTTTTACAATTGAGTATTTGGAAAGCAACGTGGTGATTGGGTTAGTCAATAATTCAATAACAACATCTTTAATACATATCTCAGGTTGCATCATCTAACATTCCTTCTCTATTTTCTTTAACATTTGCTATATCATAGTTAAGCTAATAAATTTCTAATTGTATCAAACTCAGTTAAAACACTTATCAATATGTTTGCTTATACATATCCATGTCCTGTTTTAACGTTTTACCTAATTTTAATATTTAATTGCAATATTCCAATTTAACCTTTAATATCCATAATATTTAATTTTTGGGTAGCCCAAATTTCCTTTATTACACTACATAAAAGTTATACTATCTAAATTACACATATTACTTACGTAAATATATTCTTATTTTATTTCATAAACATTTTCTATTTCTCATCCTAGTCCATCACCACAACAATGGAGTATCCTTTATTATCTCAAATCTATAATCTGCATTATCTGGGCTAAACAATAATTCAAAGCTGTTTCCTGATAATTAATTTTCATTTCCCTTATAAATCTAAGTCCTCAATAGTAAGCCAAATAATCCTTTGTTTTTTTATTATTTTCCAACAATATTTAAATCTAATAATCAAAATTCCCTTCATCTCAAAGTCTCCCTTTAGCCCATTAATTGAGACTTTAGGATCCTCTCTAATAAATCAGAAGTCCCCATTTTTTAAATCTAACTCTAGGTTTCTTTTTATGCCAACCAGGCTTCCATACCAATGCTTTTAGATCATCAGATAGATCTCCCTTCATTCTTGTACATGTTACTTGAACTAAAGGAGACCATCTAATTGTCAATTTTCTAGAGAAACTGGCCCATTTATAATCATTAAGTTGTCACCCTGGTGGCACAGATCTCCGTATTTGCTCTAATATCTTTGTCTTCCATTCGATCTGGTCTTCTTCCTCCTCAGGTTTCGTCTGGTTTAATTAGTAAATCATGTCCAATTTTGTAGTTGTTGTTTGATTGTCTAAGTTATCGATAGGCTGTACTTGTTGATCTTTAACGCCCTCCGTCTTGGTATTACTTTCTTCTGCTTCTGATGTTTTTTGAATTGAGACTTTGGAAAAAGTGCAAAGAAGAGCAGCTAAGATGATTAGGGCCTGGAGACAAAAACATATGAAGAACGGTTTCAGGATTTGGGTATGGCCAGTCTAGAGAAAAAAAAAGGACTAGCAGTGTTCCAGTATCTGAGAGTTTGCTACAAAGAGGAGGGGGTCAACTTATTTTCTAAAACACCAGAAAGCAGGACAAGAAATAATTGATGGAAACTAATCAGGGAGAGAAGCAACCTGGAATTAAGGAGAAACTTCCTAACAGTGAGTACAATTAACCAACGGAACAGCTTGCCTTCAGAAGTTGTAGGTGCTTCATCACTGGAGGTTTTTAAGAAGAGACTGGACAACCACCTGTCTGAAATGGTATAGGGTCTCCTGCTTGAGCTGGGGGTTGGACTAGAAGACCTGCAAGGTCCTTTCCTAGTTGTCACCCCTAGTTGGGCATTGGTGGTAGGAGATTCACTTCTTAGGGTAACAGAATCAGTAGAGAAGAGTATTTTGGATTCCTAGTCCACGGTCTGCATTACCTACATTAAAGGCTTCTGGCAAGGAATGGACTGCCCCTCACAAGAACCAGGACAAATGTATTTGGAAAATGACTGGCTCAGCTTATATGAAGTGAATGCTGTTGTGCAGAATCTGAGGTGTTGCTTGGTAAAGAAATACGGGAAACCAGAAGTTGCCTTTTTAAGCTTTATGTTTTTATTCAGCTGAACAAAGATGGGGCCCTCTAAAAGAGACAAGCCCTGAATGACAGGAAATCCTTATATTTATACTTGTTGGTTACATAAGTAATTCACCCAGCAAAGCTGACACACATAAGATAAAGACTTCACCCAAAAGTAAAATGTATTCTTTTGTAAGGTCCAAAAACGTGCATAGTAAGCTTGCTGATCCTTATCCATGCCTCTTTGAGCATAGTCCCCCATGGTTTCAAAAACTCCTAAATTTATGGATCCCCCTTTGGGCCAAATGGTGGGCATGTCCTGGTGCCAGAGAGCATTGTACGCAGTGGTGGGATTCAAATATGTGAACAACCGGTTGTCTGTGTGGATGCCACTTCCAGAAGTCCATTCTGGGCCTGGGCAACAAAAAATTAGCTACCGGTTCTGCTGAAGTGGTGCGAACCGGCTGAATCCCACCACTGACTGTACTTAACTAGAGTTTCAATTTTCATATCCTGACGGGTTTTAAGCTTATCAAAGTTCCTTATAACACACTCAAGGGGGATGAGGGCACATCCCTTCTTTTTATTCATTCTAACAGGTTTGCCTTGGGCTGAGCCCATGTGTCTAAGTCACTCACACCACTTGCACAGCCTGTTGGGCCACAAGAGATCCACTGACCTTCCTTGCAATGTGAACACCTCTGGTCAACGGCACAATGGCCTAGCAGGGGGTCATGGGCGGCTAAGATAGTTTTCATGCCTAGGCCTGGTCAACAGTGGGAAATATAAATCAAGAGCACTCACAATACTCAGATTTCAACACTCACAACCCATTGGAGCACGAGAGTACAAGTTTGCCCCCCCCTTGCTTTCTAAAAACCTCTCCAAACATGGGGGAGGGGGTAGGTGTGGCTAAGGCCAACCCTTCTGCCCAGCTCTGGTCAACGGTGGGATATGATTGAGACATAAAGGATATTATGTGTTAGTAAGTGATGAGGTACTAGGATGAGAAATAGAATATATTTGTGAAATATATTTGTGAAATAAGATAAGAATGTATTTAACTAAGCAATATGTGCATTTTAGATATGATAACTACTATGTAATGAAATAGGGGAAATTTGGGTTACCCGAAAGCTAAATATTATGGATCTTAAAGGCTAAATTGGAGCACTGTAATTGAAATTAGGTAAAATTCAAAAACAGGACATGATAAGTATAAGTAAAAATATATTGATAAATGTTTTAATTGATCATGTTATAATTAGAAATGTATTAATTTGATTGTGACATAGTAATTAAGGGAAATAGAGAGGGAAATTTTGATGATGTAACCCGAGATGTGTACAAAAGATTTTGTTATTGGACTTTTGACTACCCAATCACCACGTTGCTTCCTAATTATTTGGATGTAAAACTGGAAATTTAATAAAACTTGTTTTAAAAAAAGAAAGAAAAAAAAGAAAGGAGAAAGCAGAAATAGCTAAAAATGTTCCTTTTTTGGGTGTTTCCCTAAAGACACTGCATGTTCTCGAGTGACATAGGACATTGGGTGTTTTCCTTGCTGACCTTCCATGACTCTGCATCCATGACTCTGCAAGTACCCAAAGATAACAGGGCCATCTGCACATATTCACAATTTATGCTTTCTATGCTTTCCCCTGATTCTGGGTCAACAATGCCTATACACTAATGCTCAAAGTTTGAGGAACAAACAGGGTAAACTTTTTTATAGAGATTTTATTGATTTTCTTTTACATACATATGTTAATTTTCCAACCAACGAGCTGTCTGGGGTTAGCCATGCTAATACATATTCGATTTCTAATTCTTCATTCTTTCCTCTAACCAACAATAAAATAAGTCCCAAGTTTGGTAGTAATCTGTGTCGTCTTTATCTTTCAATCTCATAGTTAATCTGTCCATCTCTGCGCATTCCAATATTTTTCTAATTATTTCTTCCTCTGATGGTAGTCCTTCATTCTTCCAATATTGCACAAAGATTATTCTCGCTGCTGTAGTGACATGTAAATTAAATATAGACTTTGCTTATTAATCTTTTCAGGCATTATACCTAGTAAGAAAAGTTCAGGTTTAAAATCAACATGTTCACCTAATATTTTTTCTAACCACGTATGTATCTTTTTCCAATAAGATGCCCAAAAGGCATTTGACAACGTTTCCTGGCAATTTATGATTCAGCAACTACAAACAATGGACTTTGGAAAGAACTTTACAAATATGATAAAAACAATATACAGCAATCAGACAGCAAAAGTGATTGTGAATGGAGACTGTACTGAGAGATTTGAGATAAGAAAAGGCACGAGGCAAGGATGTCCACTATCCCCACTATTATTTATTTTTACTTTGGAAGTTTTAAATAGAAGGATTAGACAAGACACAGAAATTAAAGGACTGAAGATAAAAGACAAAACATATATGTTACAAGGATTTGCTGATGATCTAGTATTTATTCTGGAAGAACCTTTAGAGATGATTCCTAAGCTATGGGGAAAGATAGAACAGTATGGAGAAATGGCGGGATTAAAAATAAATAAATAAAAAACTAAGGTAATAGTTAAGAATCTCACAGATAAACAGAAAAAGCAAATGCTAGAGAAAACAGAGGTACAGATAGTAAAAAAAGTTAAATATTTAAGTATATATCTTTCGGCCAAATGTTCGTCAATAAAAGAAGACAACTATACAAAATTATTGAAACAAATAAAGCTGGATTTGGAAAGATGGAAAAATCTGCAGTTGTCAATATTAGGAAGAATTGCTACAGTAAAAATGAATGTACTGCCGAAGATTCTATTTTTATTTCAAACAATTCCAATAAAACTTGAGAAAAAAATCTTTCAAAATTTAAACTCATTAATTTTGAACTTTGTTTGGCAGGAGAAGAAAGCTAGAATTAAGATGAAAACATTACAAGACACTAAGGAAAATGGAGGATTTGGGTTGCCGGAATGGGCGTTGTATTATTAAGCATCTGTCTTAACATGGGTGAAAGAATGGATAATGCTTAGAAACAAAAGGTTGTTATATTTAGAGGGGCATGATTTACAATTGGGGTGGCACGCTTTCTTATGGTATGGAAAAAACAGAGCTCATAAGTATTTTCAAAATCACTATATAAGAAATGCCTTGTTAACAGTATGGGAAAAAAATTAAAGCTAAAATATACTTTAAAATTCCAGGGTGGCTATCAACGATGGAGGCATTTGTACATCCGAACTTGGTAGATTTTGAAAAAATATGGGCATATAGAGATATTCTAAATATTGATGGGAATTTAAAATCTAAGCAAGAACTGGAAAATCAGGTAATCAACCTGTCGTGGTGGGCACATTTACAGATGCAAAATAGATATGAAAAAGGCGTGAAAATGTATGGATTCTACAAAGATCAAACTGTATTTGATAAGATTTTGTTAACCTCAGATGAGAAATTAATTAAGAAAATGTATAATTTTTTGTTAATTTTGGAAATGGAAAGTGATCAAGTTAAAGAAACAATGATAAGATGGGTGAAAAACTTTGGCTACAATATAGAACTAGAAAAGTGGCAAAAGCTATGGCAGAGAAATTACAAATTAACAATGTCAACTTCATATAAAGAAAACTTATATAAAATGTTTTATAGATGGCACTTGCCACCAGCAAGATTAGCAAAAATGTTTAAAAATATGTCAGATAGATGCTGGAAATGTAAGCACAACCCAGGCACGTACTATCACATTTGGTGGACATGTGGCAAAGCAAACAGGGTAAACTTGAAGTCCTAGTACATGAAAGCAGGTACGACATAGTTCTGTATTGGGGTGGGAGGCTGATCTGGTGTGTGCCGCAGTGTGGGGCCTGATCTGGTGCACTGCAGGGCCAAATCTGACACATGCTGCAGGGCCCAGTCTGGCACACACTGTAGCCTGGATCTGGCATGTGCCATGGGCCCCGATCCAGCGCATGGCACTGCATGGGCCCCAATCCAGAATGTGACCCTGCATGGTGTCTCAGGGGAAGGCCAGCTGGCCACATGGCACTGCAGGGCGGCTTGGGTGGCCCCGATCCAGTGCACGGCAGCTGTGCAGCACTTGGATACCAGACAGGAGACCCACCAGAAATTAAGGGGGAAGGGGCAGCCCTGGGAAAGAGAATATAAAGTGGGGAGGTGCGTGGCGTGAAGTGGGGAGAACAAAGGAGAAAAGGGAGATGGAGAGAGATAGAGAGTAAAGCAAGGAGAGAAGCAGTGTGAGGGAAAGGGACACAGCGGAGGTGGAGGCAAAGCAAGCGGAGGAGGTGAGGACAGAATTGAAAGGGGAGGAAGGGCTTATCACCCTGCCCTGTTACCACTCTGTCACATTGTTCCTGCTTGGTGGGGCTGCATGGGAGGTGATAGGGGCCAGACAGAGAGAGAGAACAAAGCTGATCCAGAGAGTGGGACCGAAGCTGACAGAGAGAGAGAGAGAGAGAGAGAGAGAGAGAGAGAGAGAGAGAGAGAGAGAGAGAGAGAGAGAGAGAGAGAGAGAGAGAGAGGAAGCGGAGGTGAACTGAGCTGGGTGAGTGGAGGCACCTGGGAGAGGGATTAGAGCAGGCTGACAGCCAGGGCGAGGGACAAAGTAAGAGACCCTGAGACATTAGTCCAGTGACTGAGACCGGGAAGACACCAATTGCGTGGGAAAAAGGGACAGAGGGAGCTGGAATCTTGTGGCCCTTTTGGGAGTAGCGCTACAGTTGCCATTACTGAAACTTGGTGGGATGAAACTCATGACTAAAATGTAGTGCTGGAAGGATGTAAACTATTCAAAAGAAACAGACCTAACAAAAGAGGAGGGGGAGCTGCATTATATGTAAAAATCATTACACCTCTACAGAAATGCATAAAATCAAGGATGAAAGCCTCCTACATCACAATAGTAATGGGGGACTTTAACTACCCTGACATCAACTGGGAGACAAACTCTGCACCAAGTGGAAAATCAAACAGGTTCCTGACAAACCTAGCAGAGAACTTTGTCTCCCAGAAAGTAGAGAAGGGAACTAGGGGGGTCAGCCATATTGGACATAATGCTCACTTCATAGATGAAATGATAGAAGGTGTTGAATTTATAGGAACTGTGTGGGGGGAGTGATCATACAATATTGGAATTCAACATAATACAAGCACAAGGAATAAAACAAAGTCAAACCAGAGTCTTGGACTTTAAGAGAGCTGATTTCAATAAACTTAGAATTTGGGAAGGATTCCATGGATGAGAATCCTCAAGGGGGAAACAGCCCAAGAAGCTTGGGAAATTTTGAAAAGTGAGATTATAAAAGCCCAGTCTAGCACAATTCCAATGAAGAAGAAAAATAACAGCTCTCAAAAGAAACCAGCATGGTTACACAAAGAACTCTCTGATAAATTGAAAGATAAAAAGGACAAGTATAAAAAGTGGAAAGAGGGGCACATAACTAAGGCAGAATATCAGCAAATATCCTGAACCTGCAAAGTTGAAGTCAGGAAAGCTTGCAACAAAAGTAAAAAATAACAATAAAAGCTTCTTTCAACAAGTAAAAAACAAGAAAAAAGTCAAGGAAACAATAGGTCCAATAATGGGAGAAAATGGCAAGAAGGTGACAAGCAATAGGGAGAAAGCAGAACTGCTTAACTCGTTTTTTGCATCTGTCTTTACACAAAACGAAAAAGAAACAGTCCAACCTATCAAAAACAGTACTGTAAAAAACAGATTAGGAATATAAGTTAAAATAGGCAAGAAAATGGTAAGAGAGCACCTGTCCACCCTAGACGAGTTCAAATCACCAGGACCAGATGGATTACACCCCAGGGTTCTGCAGGAACTGGCAGACGTGATCTCAGAACCACTGAACTATATCTTTCAAAGATCCTGGAGCACCGGGGAACTACCAGAGGACTGGAAAAGAGCAGATGTAGTTCCCAACTTCAAAAAAGGAAAAAAATGGATCCAGGAAACTACAGCCCTATTAGCCTTACATCAATACGTGGGAAGATTATGGAAAAGATAATCAAGCAATGAATCTGTGAACACCTAGAGGTAAACAAAGTCATAACCAATAGCCAACATGGGTTTCTCAAAAAGAGATCATGCCAGATAAATTTTATTTCATTATTTGACAAAGTGACAAAATTAGTGGACCAGAGAAATGCTATGGATATAATTTACTCGGACTTCAGTAAGGCATTTGATAAAGTAGACCACAAGCTACTACTTGATAAGATAGAAAAATGTGGGTTAGACAACATCACCACCAGATGGATTCGTAACTGGCTGACCAACTGTACTCAACGTGTAGTCCTCAATAGAACTGCATCTACATGGAGGGAGTATGCAGTGGCGTACCCAATGGTTCTGTCTTAGGCCCAGTGCTCTTCAACATTTTCATCAATGATTTGGTTGATAGGATAGATGGGGAACTCATCAAATTTGCAGACGACACCAAGGTGGCAGGAATAGCCAACACCCCAGAAGATAGGCTTAAGATACAGAATGATCTTGACAGACTTGAATATTGGGTGCTAACTAACAAAATGAAATTCAATGGTGAAAAAAACAAGGTTCTACATTTAGGCAAGAAAAACCAAATGCACAGGTATATTATAGGTGGTACCTGGCTCAATAGTAGTAACTGTGAGAGGGATCTCGGAGTCCTAGTGGACAATCACTTCAATATGAGCCAACAGTGTGCTGTAGCTGCCAAAAAAGCCAACGCAGTCCCAGGCTGCATTAACAGAGGGATAGAATCAAGAAGTGTTAATACCACTTTATAATGCCTTGGTAAGACCACACTTGGAATACTGCATCCAGTTTTGGTCATCACAATGTAAAAAAGATGTTGAGACTCTAGAAAGAGTGCAGAGAAGAGCAACAAAGATGATTAGGTGAGTGGAGGCTAAAACATATAAAGAATGGTTGCTGGAATTGGGTATGTCTAGTTTAACGAAAAGAAAGACTAGGGGTGACATGATAGCGGTGTTCCAGTATCTGAGGGGTTGCCACAAAGAAGAGGAAGTCAAGCTATTCTCCAAAGCACCTGAAGGCAGGGCAAGAAGCAATGGATGGAAACTAATCAAAGAGAGAAGCAACCTAGAACTAAGGGGAAATTTCCTGACAGTTAGAACAATTAACCAGTGTAACAACCTGCCTCCAGAAGCGGTGAATGCTCCAACACTGGAAGTGTTTAAAAAGAGATTGGACAGCCGCCCTGAGTCCGCAAGGAGAAGGGCGGGATATAAATTCGAATAATAAATAAATAAATAAAATAAATATGTCTGAAATGGTATAGGGCTTCCTGCCTGATCAGGGGGTTGGACTAGAAGACCGCCAAGGTCCCTTCCAACACTGTTATTCTGTTGGAATGCATATAGTTTAATATAAAAGGAAAAAAGAATTACATTGCCATAGGTGTATACTATAGGCCACCCAACCAAACAGAGGAAATAGATGACCTTTTGGCTAGTCAGTTAACAAATATATGTAGGAAACAAATCACAGTAGTAATGGGGGACATTAATGTAATGTATTGGCCACAACTGTTTTAAATCACTTGCTTAATGTCTGACCTACATTGCTGAAGTCGCTGAAGATGGATTGAAGGCCGTGACACTCCTTTGCGTGTGCGGCCCCGCCACCTTCGTCATTGCAGAGAACCTGATCGCCCTGGTGCCGCTCGAGTTGGTCACCTACGCAGACTTGAAAAAAAAGCTCCGAGACCACTTCGAGCCCAAGTTATCCATTATAGCATGGAGGCACGCTTTTGAGCAGCGGGAGCAACAACCCGGCGAGTCTGCAACAGAATTCATTGCCGCTCTTCGGCAAGCGTCCCGACTGCAATTTCGCGGATTTGGAGGAGAGACTATGAGACTGCTTAGTTTGCGGACTCCGGAATCGAGAGCTCCAACAAAAACTGTTCGCTAAGGAGACTCTCTCGCTACAAGAGGCCTTGAAGGAGGTCATGGCGGATGAAGCCGTTGGAGGGGCCGTTAAAGCACTGTGGCCCTTCAAAAGCGCGCCAAGCACCGAAGCTGTCCACCACGAGAACGCCGAGCGGATGGAAGACACCGAATCAGACTACGAAGTCGACCAGCTACAAAAGCACCCGGAGAAGGGACCGCAGCCAGCTGGGAAGGCATTTCCGTTCCTTAGATGCATGGGCTGCGGAGGCCGCCATCAATGCGCGGATTGCCGATTCCGAACTGCAACATGCCGGGCCTGTGGCAAACCAGGCCACATCGCCGCCATCTGCCGAGGTCGTCAGAGGGACCGCCCAAAAGAAGACACATTCAGGAGAGGTACCGGGGCCCCGGGTCAACACCGAGTAGGGTTCTGCTCCAGCCGAAGGAGCGTATTCCGCACTGGTGCCCATCGCCCCTTAAAGCAAAAGCTTAGACTACAGGTCAAGCGTCAGGGAGTTCCATGCAAGACGGAACTGGACACGGGCTCAGCCATGTCCATCATTTCACAAGGAACATTCAGGCACCTATGCCATCGTAGCAACAGATGGGCCAAGCTAATCTACTACTCACAGACTTCCAAAACTCCCGAGTCGCAGTCAAAGGCGAAGCCACACTTCTGGTGGAATTCAAGGGGTTCAAGGGGCCACTAGATGTTGTAGTGGTGGAAGGCCAACACACGAGCCTCATAGGGCTCGATTGGTTTGATGCATTGGGCATTCAAGTAACCGGCATTCACCGAACACAAGTGGCAGATCTGTCTGCAGTCTGCCAAGATTTCGCGGATGTTTTCAGTTCTAGTCTAGGGGAGTATCGCCCTCAAGCTTGATCCTATGGTAACTCCAATACGGATCAAGCCTCGTAGAGTGCCTTTCGTGTTAAAAACCAAAATCGATGCAGAGCTGGATAAGCTAGTGGAACAAGGGGTATTGCAGCCCGTAGACAGTGGGGTGTGGGAGACCCCCATAGTAACGCCATTAAAGGCCAATGGGGAAGTGCGAATATGCACTGACTATAAGTGCACCCTCAACAGGGCACTTCAACAGCACGCGTACCCTGTGCCAGTTGTCAGCCATATTTTGGCGTCATTGGAAGGAGGCGGCGTGTTTGCCAAATTAGATTTGGCACAGGCCTATCAACAACTGCCCGTGGACGAGGCCACGGCGGTAGCCCAGACCATTGTCACCCATAGGGGGGCTTTTAAGGTTAAAATCCTACAGTTTGGGGTGAGTGTAGCCCCAGGGCTGTTCCAGGGAGTGATGGAGCGCACACTCAAGGGAATTCCAGGGGTTTCCCCCTACTTCGATGATGTCCTCATTGCTGGGGAATCAGTTGAGATTCTGGCTGAACAGCTTAAGGCCGTCCTTCAGCGGTTCCACGACGCGGAACTTAAACTAAAAAAAGAAAAGTGCAAGATTGGGGTAGAGTCAACTGAGTTCCTTTGTTTCTGCATCGATGCTGAAGGCATTCATCCAGCGGAATCCAAATTAAAAGCAATCCAGCAGGCCCCAAGGCCAAAGTCAAAGGGAGAGCTTCAGGCTTTCCTAGGCCTTTTTGAATTTTTACCATGCCTTCCTCCCAAACAAGGCCACAGTGGCAGAGCCGTTACACCGGCTCTTGGATAGACAAGCTCAGTGGCAGTGGACCAGTGTCCACGAGAGTAGCTACCAAGCAGTCGAATCACCACAAACAAACAGACACCTCAGATTCTGTCTCCTCGAATGCTGAGGTGGTCTATCTTCCTGTCAGCCTACAGCTACAGGATGATTCACAAACTGGGCAAGGAAATGGGCCATGCAGACGGCCTGAGCAGGTTGCCCCTGCCACATGTGGAGCCAGATCCAGCTCCGGCTGCACGCATCCTGGCTATCCAGGATTTGCTGGAATCTCCCCTTCATGCTGGGGACATAGCTGCCGAGACAGCAGCTGACAAAACGCTGAGTCGTGTGCTAAACTGGGTACACACAGGATGGCTGGACAAATGTCCAGGACCAGAATTTCAGAGTTTCTTCATGAGAAAAGATGAGCTTTCAGCTCATAAGGGGTGCATCCTTTGGGGAAGTAGGGTCATAGTCTCGAGCTCTTTAAGGCCCAGGGTCCGAGAGTCTCTGCACGAGGGTCATCCGGGAATCCGGATGAAGGCACTTGCGAGGAGCTACCTTTGTTGGCCAGGGCTAGATAAAGCCACCGAGGCCGAAGTACATGGTTGCTACACGTGCCAGCAATCCAGACCGGAGATGCCGCAAGCCCCTGTCCACCGATGGGAGGATACACACACACCGTGGTCAAGAATCCATATCGATTTTGCTGGGCCCTTTCAGGGACAGCTGTTTCTAATAGTGGTAGATAGCCATTCTAAATGGTTAGAGGTTGCACCAGTCCCTACTATGACTACTGCCAGGATCATCCAGGAACTGCGCAGAATCTTTGCAACACACGGACTTCCAGACATGTTAGTCTCTGACAATGGGGCTCAATTTACCGCTTCTGAATTCCAGTCTTTCCTCAGGGCAAATCTAATACGGCACGCCACGTCGGCTCCCTTTCACCCGGCCTCGAACGGCCAAGCGGAACGTATGGTCCACACAACCAAGGAATCACTAAAATGGATTGTCACTGGGAATTGGCACCACAGACTGGCAGATTTTCTACTCTGCCAATGCACAACTCCCTGTACCACCACGGGCAGAAGCCCTGCCGAACTCAGATGGGGCTGACGTTTGATCACCAAGGTGGACAGGCTGCACCCTGACCAGGTTGCCTCGGACTCTGCTCAGCCAAAGGCACCTCGGAATTTGCAAGTGGATGACCGGGTTTGGACCTGGAATTACGGGCAAGGGGCTTTGTGGGTGGCAGCCGTGGTTGTTAAGGTGTCAGGATCACTCTCTTATGAGGTGGTCCTGGAAGATGGGCAAGTCATTCGCCGACACATTGACCAGCTGCGTCAGAGGCTAGCGAACCAGTCGCTGGCTCAGGCCTCTCAAGAGGGCTGCATGCAAGGGCCATGCAACAGCAGCCCAACAGAGGAGCTTGCACGATCCAACAGAACTCTTACTCAAGGAGATGGGGAAAAGGCCATAGGAGAGCTTCCCCTGGACAGACAGACAGTATCTGCTGAACTGGACCAGCAAACTTCACTGAGGGATAGCCCTGCAGACTTTGCTGCACGATTCGACTTTGGTTTGGGCTGACTGGGACTGGCCAGCCAAAGGGACCCGAGTCAACCTGATGTCAACGCTGCAAATACTGTATATTCTTGCTTTGACAATATGCAGAACTGTCTGGTATTTATATAGTTAAACCAGCAACTGGGAAAGAGGGAGGAGCATAAGGATAGCCCGGTTGTCACTTGTCCTTACCGGAATGTGAGTTGACAAAGCACCCGAAGATGCTGTTTACTCAGGAAATGACGGTTTAATCAGGAACAAGCTTCTGACGTTAGCAAAGACGTTAGCCTGAGGCTCTTTACAAATAAAGTTTATGCTGGGAGCTACTGCCTCCCAGCGTTATTTAAATATACTCCCAAGTTCACCCCACCCTCCACCAAGCGACACCACCACACCCCCGCCCTCCTACATCACACCCTCCTATTCCCCAACCAGCATCTTTCAGTCAATTGCCCCATTAGTCTCTCTGTCTGGAACCTTCCTGCCGACGCCCTGTGCTTCTGTGGCGACGCCCTGTGCTCTCCGGGATGCTCCCCTCAGCTGATTGTCAATTACAGCTGCTTGTCGGCTTGCTGACTGCGATGCTGGTTCTCCCCCTCCTTGTGTGTCGAGCCCGGGAGGGCTTGACAGGCGGCCCCCCCTACCAAGTATCCTCCTGGAAGTGGGTAAAACACACAGTTAGTTCGTTGTTGTGGATGTCGGTCCACCTCCCCTCCCCCCTGGTTTCTGAGGATACTTGCGATGATATCTTTGTACCAATCGCGGGGCATTCATGTCTGCCTCCCCCACCCATGATGCCTCGGATACTGGGTATCCCCTCCACTGCACTAGGTATTGTAACCGGGTTCTTCGATACCTTGAATCCAGTATCTTTCGTATTTCATAATGCCCCCCCCCACCGGACCAGGAGGTTGTTGCACCTGTCTGAATGATGGTTTGATTGCTGGTTTCAATAAACTACTATGGAAGACCGGGTACACTTTGCCGAGGCTTAGTGGTAGTCATAACCGTACAGTTACTGGATTGACAACCCTTTCGATTTTAAAGGGACCGATATATTTTGGACTCAGTTTTTTACATGGCCTCCATAATTTTAGGTATTTGGTGGATAGGTAGACTTCATCGCCAACCCGAAAAGGCTTTTGTGGGCTCCGTTTTTTATCGGCCTGTTTTTTCCATGTCTGCTCCGCTTTTCGTAATGCTTTCTTCACCTTTTCCCAGATGTCTTTATATTGAAGCATCCACTCATTGGGTTGCTGTGGACTCAGGTTTCCTTGAGGACATTCAGGAATGGGGATGAAATCCACCCCATGCACAACTCGAAAAGGTGTGAAATCGGTGCTGCTATGGATGGTGTTATTATATGCTGCTTCGGCAAATGGTAGCAGATCTGCCCAATCCGTCTGTTGGTAGTTGACGTAACACCGTAGATACCGCTCGACCATTGCATTGGCCCGCTCAGCTGCTCCATTTGTGCTGGGGTGAAATGCTGAACTTAACCCTTGGGACGAGCCAATGGAGGTGATAAACTCTCTCCAAAATCTGGCGGTGAATTGTACACCGCGATTGGAGATTATGCGCCGGGGTACTCCATGCAGACGATATATATGGGTCGTAAATAGTTTGGCTAACCTTCGAGCAGATGGTACCTTTTTACAGGGTATAAAATGTGCTTGTTTGGAGAATAAATCTATTACTGTCCATATGACGGTATTCCCATGACTCGTTGGCAAATCCACTATAAAATCCATTCCAATTTCTTCCCACGGTCGAGATGGGTCGGAGACCTGTTGTAGCAGACCGACTGGTTTTCCCACTCGGGGTTTTGTAGTTGCGCAAATAG
>NW_015390887.1:48062-53083 GCF_001527695.2 Protobothrops mucrosquamatus | reverse complement strand
CTAGTACACCCTGTATCTAGTAGGGCGTTGTATCGACTCCTACACCCTGACCCTGGATTAGAGATTGTTATTGGTAATACAAATGGATGAATAGGTTCACTTACCATGGGATCTTCTACCGCTTCGGCTTCCTTGTCGCATATTATCAGCTGGGTTCCTATTCCGCTTGTTTCCTCCTCAGGGGTCGTCCCATCCCCTCAGGGTTTGGGGCCCGAGGTCTTTTGTTGAACATTAACATTAACATCTGTAACATTAATAAATGATTTTAGGAAAAAATATGCCTGAAAGTCCTTTTAAGTGTTTCGTTAATCAGACACATGACATCATGCTTAGGTCCGCCCTCATTTTAAAACAATCTGGGGTCCCGAACCCCATCCACTGCCTTGAAGTTTGAGAGGTACTGGTAAAGATTCGGGGAAGATTTGACATGAAGGAGAAAACATTGTCTGAGGCCAGCCTCCTCCTGGCTCCAACAATTTCCCCGGGGGGGGGGGGGGAAGCGACAGCCGGCAAGCTGGGGGAGAGAGGAATCTGGCAGATTTCCCAGCTGGCAGCGAGGCCAAAACTATCAGAAGAACTGACTTGGTCGTCAGACTGTGATAAGCCGAGCAAAGGCTCTGGAGGAAGCCACACAGCCTTGCCAGCAGAAATGGTGAGTCACAGTCCTGAAGACAGAGGGAATCCCAAATTGAGGCCTTTCCAGCAATGGGCAGTGTGGCTTAATCAGCAGAAACTGAGCTTATCACAGCTAATAGAGGCCTTACAGCAGCTTGAGGTGATGCAACAGCCAGGAGAACTACAGCCGGTCAGCTTGCAGATGGGGGAGGCCCAGCATGTCCAGCAATCATTGAGGGGCCTACAACAGCAGAGGGCATCACCACCCCCTGCAGTACAACAGTAGAATACACCACTACAACCCCCACTTGCACAGTCACCATTGGGAGGCCTGAAGCAGCAGGGGGCACCACCAGCCTCCGCTGCCCAGCAGCAGAGAGCCCCAGTGGGGACCGCAACAGCCTGTTTTTGCACCACCCTTCAATGCAACCTTCGATGGAGACCCAGAGAAGCTGATTTTTTTTCTCAACCAAGGGCGCTCTCACTTGAACCGCTGGGCCTACCACTACCCGGACCCAGGTGCCATGGTCGACGTATTTGCATCCAATCTAGAGAGAGAAGCAGCTGAATGGTTGAATAATTTATATAGTGAGCAATCCCCCGAATTGGAAGATCCCCACCTTTTCCTCTTAGGTCTGAAAGAACGATTTGAGGATCCATCCATAGGCCTCAAAGCAGCAAGACAAATTCACAAAATAAAACAAGCCGGGAGGCCTGCCCTGGAGTACGTGCGAGAGTTCTGCAAGTTAGCAGGCCGAACAGAGGGGTGGTCCGAACAATCCCTGGTTCAATACTTTGTTGAGGGATTGGACGATCACCTCTCTCAGGCTTGCATCTATCGAGAAATACCCCATCGGCTACAGGAGTGGTACCAGGAAGCAGTGAAGCTAGACGTTAAGCTCTCTTGCTATAAGAAGCCTCCCCCATACGAACCCGAGCAGCAATCAGAGCTACCCGGACAGCAATCACCCCCACGAAAGCCCTCAACTACGGCAATGGCTGAAAGACCCAGGTCACCGACACGCCCTTCCTTTAAGTGTTTCCGGTGAGGACAAGAAGGACATCGAGCGGCCACCTGTCAAATCCCCTACCCCTGACGGCAGAGAAGACCAGAACCAGCAATGCGAAAGAAACCTGCTCAGCGGCTAACGAGAGAAAAATCCAACCGGCTCACGCAGGAACCTGTTGCCCAGATTACACCCCCCACACAGGAGGACGCTGGGACTCCGGTTGGACCCGCCCCTGCTCTACCCTCCTTTGACAGCGACGATGAAGGAGAGAACGATCCGATGGTGAGTCAACAAATCCCGCCTTTTTCACTGGCCGGCAAGCTTATAATCCCTAAGTCTGGGGCACAAATGGACTTAAATGTGCTAATTGAAACTGGATGCACCCGCTGCATTATTAGTCGGCAGTTTGCAATGAGAATGGGCATACGGGCAAAACAGCTTTCCAAACCGGTGAGGTTTGAGCAAGCCGATGGCTCCCTGATGGGAGGGACTCTCGTTACACATTTAACTGAGCCCTTACGCCTAGAAATAGGTGCACACTGGGAATTTATTCGTTTCCTGGTGGCTCCAAAAATGACTGAGACAGTAATTCTAGGGTTAGCCTGGTTAGACAAATGGAAACCATTCATCTGGTGGGAGAAAGGAATGAGAACCATGAGACTACCAATAGGGCCTAATCCCCCTCTTGAGTCAACGGACGTTGCAGGGCACTTTAGGCCACCCAATGAGCGAGCGCACATGGCCACCTCACCGCCTCCGTGCGAACCAGTCATCCTCAATGAATACCGGGACCTGGCGGAGGTTTTTAGTGAAAAAGAATGTGATGCCCTACCCCCTCACAGACCCAATGACTGCTCCATCGAACTGGTGCCGGGAGCCAAACTCCCACGACCGAGAATGTATGCTATGTCCCCCCTTGAAATGGAGGAGATGCAGCGATACGTGAATAAAAACCTAGCAAAAGGGTTTATTGAACGAGCCAAATCTACCGTGGGAGCCCCTGTGTTGTTCAAGGAAAAAAAAGATGGGTCTCTTCGTCTCTGCGTGGACTATAAGGGTCTCAATACTGTAAGTGTGGAGAACAAATACCCACTCCCCCTCCTAAAGGACTTATTAACCCATCTGGCTAAGGGGAGTGTCTTCACTAAATTAGACCTGAGAGAGGCATATTACCAGGTGAGGATAAAAGAGGGAGATGAGTGGAAAACTGCCTTCAACTGTCCTATGGGGAGCTATCAGTTCAAAGTCATGCCATTTTGCCTACAGGGGGCCCCATCTGTGTTTATGCAGTTGATTAATGAAGTCCTACATGATCATTTGTACAAAGGGGTTTTGGTGTATCTCGATGATATCCTGATATACAGCACGAATATGACTGATCACATAAAGCTGGTGAGAGAAGTGTTAAAGAAACTATTGAATGCCAAGCTTTATGCCAAATTGTCGAAATGTGAATTTCATCAAACCCAATTTGACTACCTTGGTTACAGAATTTCCAGTGAGGGTATTGAAATGGATCCAGCCAAGGTGAAAGCCATAATCGAATGGCAGCCCCCAAAGACTCGCAAACAGCTCCAGAGCTTTCTGGGTTTTGCCAACTTCTATCGTCAATTCATCCCCTCTTTTGCCGAGATTGCCCTACCCCTTACAGAACTACTCAAAACAGGCAAAGGAGGAGGGAAGCCACGACCGGGCCAACCACTAGCATGGACAATGGGTTGTCAAACAGCTTTTGAAAATTTAAAGAGACTATTTGCTGCTGAAACGGTCCTAAAGCACCCCTGCCCAGGAGAACCCTTTGTGATCCAAGACGACACCAGCGATGTGGCAGTTGGAGCTGTGTTACTGCAAAAGAACAGAAATGGGATCCTGCAACCCTGCGCCTACACCTCTAAGAAATTTACTGAGAGCGAGCGGAGATGGGCAATCTGGGAGAAAGAGGCCTTTGTGATTAGATGGGCACTATTAAACTGGCAACACTATCTGGAGGGGAGCAAGGTGCCATTTGAGCTATGGACAGATCACAAAAATTTAGAAGCGCTGAAAACTCCCCGCAAACTGTCCCCAAAGCAAGTGCGGTGGGCACAGTACTTCAACCGCTTCGACTTCACTCTAAAGTACATACCTGGAGGAAAGAACTTCCTAGCTGATGCGCTATCCCGGCTACCCCAATACAAGAGCGAACGGGAAGAGGTTAACGAGGCAATTATCCCCAATCCACAAACTGCCACTCAACTTACACCTCGCAGGGTCCCCAATCCTGATGACCCTGGAGCAAAGAAAATAAAACGAGNATAATCAGGCCTCCCTAACGAGCAGGGATGGTTTGGCTTACATGGGGGGAAAACTATATTTGCCAGAAGCCCTCCGTCTTAATGCTCTCAAACACAGCCATGATGAAAAACAAGCTGGACACTTCGGATATTTGAAAACCCTACACCTCACCCGCCGACAATTCTGGTGGCCGGGGCTAAAAAAGGATGTGGAAAACTATGTAAAAAGTTGTACTGTATGTGCCACAATGAAAAGAATCCCAGGGAAAACCCCTGGACTACTGCAACCCGTGGCAGACCCTTCTCAACTATGGGAAGAAATAGCTATGGACTTTATAGTAGACCTACCTGAAAGTAGTGGAAACACTGTCATCTGGACTGTAATAGACCTGTTCTCGAAGCAGGCTCATTTCTTCGCCTGCAAAGGACTCCCATCTGCCCAACAACTGGCCAAATTGTTCCTGAAACATATCTACCGGCTGCATGGCACCCCTAAGCGGATAATTTCGGACAGGGGGGAGCAGTTCACAGCGAAGTTTTGGAGGACTTTCCTTACATTAATTGGATCATCTCAAGTTTTATCATCTGCTTTTCATCCGGCCACCAATGGGGCCGCGGAAGCCGCTAACAAAATGGTGGAGCAATATCTTAGGTGCTACGTTTCTTACCAACAGACGAACTGGACTGATCTTCTCCCTTTTGCGGAGGTGGCGTACAATAATTCTGTGCACAGCAGCACCGGCTACACGCCTTTCAGAGTGGCCACAGGAAAAGAGTTCAACCCAATACCTGAATATCCTCAGATGCCCTCCGCTTCCCAGACACTTGACCAGTGGGTGAAGGGGTGGGAAGAAGTTTGGAGAAACACAAAAGCTGCTTTAAAAAAGACTTTTGAAACCTATAAAAAGCAGGCTGATAGAAAGTGGGCTCCCCAAAGAACATTCCAAGTTGGGGAAAAGGTTTATTTGTCAACTAAGTATCTACGCCTCAAGTTGCCCAGCAAGAAATTGGGACCAAAGTTCTTGGGGCCTTTCCCCATAGTAAGGATCATCAACCCAGTCACAGTAGAGCTAAAACTCCCTAAACTCTTAGGGAAAATTCACCCAGTTTTCCATTGTAGCTT
>NW_015390887.1:44404-46509 GCF_001527695.2 Protobothrops mucrosquamatus | reverse complement strand
GCCTCAGTCATTTTTGGAGCCACCAGGAAGCGAATAAACTCCCAATGTGCACCTATTTCTAGGCGTAAGGGCTCAGTTAATTGTGTGACAAGAGGCCCTCCCATCAGGGAGCCATCGGCTTGCTCAAACCTCACCGGTTCGGAAAGCTGTTTTGCCCGTATGCCCATTTTCATTGCAAACTGCCGACTAATGATGCAGCGGGTGCATCCAGTGTCAATTAGCACATTTAAGTCCATTTGTGCCCCAGACTTAGGGATTATAAACTTGGCGGCCAGTGAAAAAGACGGGATTTGTTGACTCACCATCGGATCGTTCTCTCCTTCATCGTCGCTGTCAAAGGAGGGTAGATCAGTGGCAGGTCCAACCGGAGTCCCAGTGTCCTCCTGTGTGAGCCGGTCTGATTTTTCTCTCGTTAGCCGCTGAGCAGGCTTCTTTCGCATTGCTGGTTCTGGTCCGCTCTGCCATCAGGGGTAGGGGATTGGACAGGTTGCCGCTCGATGTCTTTCTTTTCCACACCGGAAACACTTGAAGGAAGGGCGTGTCGGTGGCCTGGGTCTTTCAGCCAATGTCGTAGTTGAGGGTTTTCGTGGGGGTGATTGCTGTCCGGGTAACTCTGGTTGCTGCTCTGGTTCGAGTGGGGGAGGCTTCTTATAGTGAGAGAGCTTAACGTCTAGCTTCACTGCTGTCTGGTACCACTCCTGTAGCCGATCAGGTACGTCTCGATAGATGCAAGCCTGAGAGAGGTGATCGTCCAATCCCTCAACAAAGTATTGAACTAGGGATTGTTTGGACCAACCCTCTTTTCGGCCTGCTAACTTGCGGAACTCTCACACGTAATCCAGGGCAGGTCTTCCAGCTTGTTTTATTTTGTGAATTTGTCTTGCTGCTTTGAGACCTATGGATGGGTCCTCAAATCGTTCTTTCATACCTAAGAGGAAAAGGTGGGGATCTTCCAATTCGGGGGCTTGCTCACTATATAAATTATTTAGCCATTCAGCTGCTTCTCCCTCTAAGTTGGATGCAAATACGTCGACCATGGCACCAGGGTCCGGATAGTGGTAGGCCCAGCGGTTCAAGTGAGAGCGCCCTTGGTTGAGAAAAAAAATCAGCTTCTCTGGGTCTCCATCGAAGGTTGCATTGAAGGGTGGTGCAAAAAGAGGTTGTTGTGGTCCCCACTGGAGTTGTTGCTGCTGGCCCCACCCCGGTTGTTGATCCCATGGCTGCTGGGCTCTCTGTTGCTGGGCAGTGGAGGCTGGTAGTGCCCCCTGCTTCTGCAGGCCTCCCAATGGTGACTGTGCAAGTGGGGTTTGTAGTGGTGTATTCTGCTGTTGTAGGCCCCTCAATGATTGCTGGACATGCTGGGCCTCCCCCATCTGCAAGCTGACCGGGTGTAGTTCTGGCAGTTGCATCACTTCAAGCTGTCGTAAGGCTTCTATTAGCTGTGGTAAGCCCAGTTGCTGGAAAGGCCTCAATTTGGAATTCTTTATGTCTTCAGGACTGTGACTCACCAATTTTGCTGGAAATGCTGCACGGCTTCGTCTGGAGCCTTCTCTTGCTTATCACAGTCTGATGTCCCTCCCGATATCTTTGGCTTCGCTCCCAGCTGGGAAATCTGCCAGATTCCTTTCTCCCCCGGCTTGCCGGCTGTCGCTTCTCCCCCCGGGTAGGCTGCTGCTGCTAGGAGGAAGCTGGTGTCAGACAATGCCTTCTCCTTCATTTCCTGGTTTTTCCCCAAATCTTTACCAGTACCTCTCAAACTTTGAGGCACTGGATGGGGTTTGGGACCCCATATTGTTTTAGAATGAGATGAGATCTAAGCATAATGTCAAATGTCTGATTAACGAAACACTAAAAAGGACTTTCAGGCATATTTTCTCCTAAAAGCATTTATTAATGTTACAGATATGTCAGCACAATATGGATGAATGCTTAGATCTGCTTCTCTTCCGTACGCATAACATTCCAAACATTTCCACTCCCTTATTGTAGGGTCATGGTTCACATCTTCCAATCAACTTGGAAGATGTGATTTACTTCCGGTTTCTTTCTCCCGGGCTATCCTTATGCTCCTCCCTCTTTCTTGGTTGCTGGTTTAACTATATAAA
>NW_015390887.1:35866-40969 GCF_001527695.2 Protobothrops mucrosquamatus | reverse complement strand
CGTGCCCTCAAGACATGGCTTTTCCATCAAGCGGGATTGGCCTAGGGGGGGATTTTATAGGGATTTTAAAGGGATTTTATAATATTAAACTTAATACAGGTTATTTAATATATATTTTAATTTGGCTTTTAGAGATATTTATTGTATTGTACTGTTTTTATTTACCTGTAAGCCGCCCTGAGTCCCTCGGGAGAAGGGCAGGGTATAAATGGGATTAAATAAATAAAATAAATAAATAAACTGTATAAATAGCTGTGCAGCAGCCTTTAGGGCTGCTTCTGTTCTGAGTTAATAAACTTGTTGCTGTTTCAACACTCTCCCTCACTCAATGCCTAAAGAACCGAAGATATAATAATTAACTACCCTGACATCAACTGAGAGACAAACTCTGCATCAAGTGGGAGATTGAACAGGGGTCTAGGAAAACTCACTGTGGCCATCTCACTGCGGGACAACTCGCCATGACCAATTTGTTGCAGAACAACTTGCCATGGGACAGTTTAATGCAGTATAACTCAAGGGAGGGACAGGTGAATTGCAATGGGGCTTGTCTTACTTAAGTTTGAACCTTCTCAAGTTAGAAGTCCTTGACACTGGGGTGAGCCAGATCGTGGAGTCCCCATGGCCTGTTGGCCAAGGCATCAGCTCCATCGGCCAATTTGTGGAGCAAGCGCAGCACACCCGGTTAGTCCCTGTGTGGATCCAGGCCAAGGGCATGGTATGTCTGTGAGAGGAGGCCTGCCACCACTTCTTCCTGGTAAGCCTGCTGTGAGGCTCAGCCACTCTGCTCACATACAGGTACTGGTCCTGTGCCTCTCACTTCGCCAAATGCACAGGGCTGGAAGGGGAAGCAGTGGGCTTGGGGCTCTTTGGCGGCTTCATTTTAAAAGGGGTCGCAGATTTCTCTGTGGCTATTTACTCACCCAGAAAGAATTCCTATTCACTCCAGTGGCATTTTCCTGGCCAGTCAATGAAGGATTTCTTGAGGATTCCTGGCATTGGCCCATTTGCTCCCACAATGCTGCAAGGAGCCAAATGCAGAAAAATTGGCTGACAAGCAGCAGTCCTTGGGGCGAGTGCCCACTGTAACTGCCACTCCTGAAAACTGTCCATTTTGTCTTAAAGAGAGAGCACCAGAGCTAGAATAAACCTCTCTCTCTCTCTGTTGGTTATTCCTACCAGCTTAGTGTCATCTGCAAATCTGATGAGTTCCCCTTCTATTCCCTTATCTAGATAGTTTATGAAGATGTTGAAAGTACTGGACCTAGAACAGAACCTTCGGGTACCACACTGCTTACTTCCCTCCATGTGGATGTAGTTCCATTGAGGACTACATGTTGAGTGTGGTTTGTCAGCCAGTTATAAGCCCATCTGGTTGTGGTGCTCTCTATCCCACATTTTTCTAGCTTGCCAAGAAGTAGGTTGTGGTCTACTTTATCAAATGCTTTACTGAAATCTAAGTATACTACCGTGTTTCCCAGAAAGTAAGACCCAGCCAAAAAGTAAGCCCTAGCTTGATTTTGGGGGATGGGCCTAATATAAGCCCTACTCCAAAAATAAGCCCTAGTTTTGGGGTGAGGCGCACACCTAAAGATCAAGCTAGGGTGGGGGTGGGGAGGTGAAGCTGCCCCATGTGCCCCGCACCCGCTTACCTTACTGGTAGGACTACCGCAGCCAGGCCCCCCACGCCCCGACACTTGTCAAGTCGCATGGCTCGTCACACCAGTGCCACCGCTCCCAGCAGGATGTTGCACAGTGCTTCGGACCATTGCTGCTGCTCACAGCAGGACACCGCATGGTGCTTTGCGCCATTTCTGCTGCTTGCAGCAAGAAGCCGCACGGCGCTTTGGGCCGTTTGCTCACAGCAGGACGCCGCATGGTGCTTTGGGCCATTTATGCTGCTCATGGCAGGACGCCGCATGGTGCTTCGGGCCCTTTCTGCTGCTCACAGCAGGATGCCACACAGCTCTTTGGGCCGTTTCTTCTGGCAGAAACGGCCCAAAGAGCCCCGTGGCATTCTGCCGCAAGCAGCATAAACATCCTGAAGAGCCACGTGGAATCCTGCCACAAGCAGCAGAGACAGCCCGAAGAGCCATGTGGCGTCCTGCCGGGAGGAGCGGAAACAGTGCAAAGAAGTCAAGCAGCGGCGTGACAGGTGTCAGGGTGTGGGAGGCCTGGCTGTGGTGGTCCTAAGGTAAGACATTCTCTGAAATTAAGACCTAGTGCCTCTTTTGGAGGCAAAAAAAAATATAAGACCAGGTCTTAATTTCAGTGAAACATGGTATGTCTGCAGCATTTTGCTTATCCACTAATTTAGTCACTTTGTCAAAGAACAATCTGTCTTTGCCGAAGCCATGTTGGCTACTGGTTATAAGTTTGTTTGTTTCTAGATGTTTGCAGATTTGTTGCTTGATTATCTTTTCCAAGATCTTCCCAGGTATTGATGTCAGGCTGATTGGTCTGTAATTTCCTGGGTCTGTTTTTTCCCCCTTTTTTTGAAGATGGGAACCACATCAGCTCTTTTCCAGTCCTCAGGTAGTTCCCCGGTGCACCAAGAACTTTGAAAGATATGTTTGAATGGTTCTGAAACCATGTCTGCCAGTTCCTTCAGTACTCTAGGATATAGTCCGTCAGGACCTGGTAATTTGAAACCTGTCATTTATGGTTCTGTTTTTGGTAAGTTGAGTTGTGTTTTCTTTTTCCATGAAGACAGATGCAAAGTATGAATTAAGTAGTTCTGCTTTCTCTCTACTGTTTGTTACTTCTTTGCCATCTTCTCCCATTAGTGAACCAATTGTTTCTTTGACTTTTTTCTTGTTTTTTATGTGTTGAAAGAAACTTTTTTTATTGTTTATGACATTTATTGCAAGTCTTACTTTGTTCAAAGCCTTAGCTTTCCTACCTTCATCTTTGCAGGTTGGTATTCTGCCTTAGTTATGTGTCCCTGTTTCCATTTTTTGTACTTATCCTTTTTTTTCCTCTTAGTTGTTCTGAGAGTTCTTAGTGCAACCATGCTGGTTTTTTCTTGGTTTTCTTTTTCTTTTTTAGTGGTATTGAACTGACATGGGCTTTTATAATCATATTTTTCAGAGTTTCCCAAGCTTCTTTTTTTAATTTAAATTTTTATTAAGTAAACATTTAAAAACAGGTTGAACACAGTGTGACTTTTCTGGCTGTAATTTTGCCATACATACCATACCATATACCATATATCTTCCTAGTCATTGATCTTTTATACCATTTACATATTGCATTTTATACTATTTACATATTTATATATTTACATACATATTTACATCTATTTATAACATAACTTCCATTTCCATTCTTATTTCATATTCTTTCTGATCTCTATCTTACGTTCATTTTGAGGTTGGAAATCTACACTTTCTCTCTTCTAGACGAGCTTTCTCTGTTCTGACTTTTTCTCCTCGAGTCTAACCAATAGTACATCTTATCCCAAACTTCGTAATACTCTGTTTCATCCTTGTCTTTAATTTCTAAGGATAATCTATCCATCTCTGCACATATCAAAAAAAAATTAATTAGTTCACTCTCCACCGGGGAATTTCCATTTTTCCAGTTCTGCGCATACACCAACCTTGCTGCTGTTATGATATGCAACACTAGATATGTCTCTCCTTTGTTAAACTTCCCATCTATCATTCCCAGTAAAAACAATTCTGGTCTGAAATCTATCTTCAGTCCCAACATTTCCTCCAACCAAGTCTTTATTAGCCGCCAAAATTCTTTGGCTTTGGAACAAGTCCACCACATATGATAAGTGCCTAACACTTTCTTGCACTTCCAACATTGTGGTGATATATCTTTTCTCATCTTTGCCAATCTTGTTGGGGAGAAGTGCCACCTGTAAAACATTTTGTACAGATTCTCTTTATATGAGGTAGCCAAGGTTAACTTTCTATTTTTTTCCCATAACATTTGCCATTTGTCTAAATCAATATTATATCCGAAATTTTGGGCCCATGTTATCATCACTTCTTTTACCTGCTCCTCTTCCATTTTATATTCCAATAAATATTTATATGTTCTTTTGATTGCTTTCTCCTCCGTTCCTAATAGTATTTTTATCTAGTGTTGTCAGATTCCTCCGTATATCCATTTCCTTTTTGTCTTTCTTATAACGTGACTGAACTTGCAGGTACGCCCACCATTCCAATTGTACCCCGTTTTCTTTTAATTCTTGTCTAGATTTAAGTTCCCCTTGTTCATTTAGAATATCTCTGTACGTAACTACTTTTCCCAAGTTCATAAAATCTGGATGCACTAGCGCTTCCAGTGTTGAGAGCCATACTGGTGTTTCTATATAGTTCTGTTGTTTAACTTTAATCCACACATTGAGTAATGCTGCTCTAATATGGTGTCTCTGGAAGTATTGATGAACGTTATATCTCTCATCCCACAAAAATGCGTGCCATCCAGATTGTAAATCATGACCCTCTAAAGTTAATAGCCTTCTATTTTTTAAATTTATCCAATCCCGCACCCAGGTGAGTATTGTTGTTCGTCCATCGATTTTTTGATGAAGACCTTGACATCTTGTGGATTGTGGGCCATCAACGGTGTGTCCGTAGATGGCTGATTAGACCGATGTTAGCACGGAATGTTCTGCCACATACTGAACAGAGAAATGTGGACACTGTTGCTTCAGCATTTGCAGCTCTGGCTTTATGGAGTGCTCGCTTCTCTTGTGCCAAGATTGTCCTCCTGTGTTCATATGTCTGGCACCCCTGGTAAACCAGGGCACGCCATGTCGGTCGATCATGCGCCAAAGATTCCCAAGAGATGGTGTCGATATCCAGGGACTTGAGAGATGCTTTCAGCGTGTCTTTGTATCGCTTCTTTTGTCCCCCGTGTGATCGCTTTCCTTGAGACAGCTCACCTGTTGTGATTCTGTGCCAGCCTGTGTTCCCAACAGCTGAGTCTGAGGAATCTGAGGAGGAGGTGGAGGAGGCCGTTGAGGGGCCATCAGGGTCAGAGGGAGGCTCTGATGAATTACAAGACTCACGGCTTGATGAAGAGCCTGGCCCCTCCAGTCGTGTTTCTGATGAAGCTCAGCTGTGTGAGGAGCAGGAGTCAGAT
>NW_015390887.1:19446-34445 GCF_001527695.2 Protobothrops mucrosquamatus | reverse complement strand
CTTGTTTCCAGAAAGACCGGAACAGCTGGGTGAGTTTTTCAACAAGCACAGCACCACCAGCCTTATAGACTTCCGCTGGGATTGCATCAGATCCTGGCGCCTTACCACTGGAACACTGACTGATGGCCTGTGAGGTTTCAGCCTCTGATGGTGGGACATCCAGGCTATAGTTGATATCCACCTGGGGTATTCTGTCGATTGCCTCATTATTGATGGTGGATGGGCGATTCAGCACAAAGTGGAAATGCTCAGCCCAACGCTGTAAAATCAGATTCCTCTCAGTGATGAGAGTTGCACCACTCGAATCCAATAAAGGGGAGCTTCCTGAGGGCTGAGGTCCATACAGGGATCTAAGATCTTCATAGAACCGTTTGGCGTCGTTTCTATCAGCAAACTTCTGGATTTCATCTGCTTTGGCACTCAACCAGGAGTCCTGCATCTTGTGGAGCTTGCTCTGTACAATCCTGCAAGTGTTAGTAAAAGCATTTTTCTTTGCAGTTGAAGACGGGTCATTCTGATGAGCACGGTAGAGGTGGTGTTTTTCAGCAAGCAAGGCCTTAATCTCTTCATCATTTTCGTCAAACCAGTCCGGCTGCTTCCTATATGAAGGTTCAAGAACCTTAAGTGCAGAAGAGTGCAAGATGTCCCGGAAACATTCCCAGTCCTTCTCAGCATTTTCCTGTATTTGCAGCTCTGAGAGTTGATTGTCAAGATCTTTTGCTAATGAAGCTACTACGTCGGGGTTTTCCAGTGTACTGACGTTGATCTTTTTCATCACAACTCTGTTTCCCTGTGGATGATTCTTTGGCTTGATGTGAATATTTAACTTGGAAATGATGAGTCTATGGTCAGTCCAACAGTCAGCACTCGGCATGGCCTTAGTTACTCTTACATCTTGCATGTCTTTCCTCCGTACGATGACATAATCAATGAGATGCCAGTGCCTGGAGCGTGGGTGCATCCAGGATGTCTTTTTGCGAGTAGGCAGGCAGAAGATGGTATTAGTAATGATCAGATCATGAGCAGCACATATCTTTAATAGTAACAGGCCATTGCTATTACATGTGCCAATTCCGTTTTTACCAATAACGCCATCCCAGGTAGAATGATCAGACCCCACTCTCGCGTTGAAATCGCCAAGTAAAATCAACCTGTCGGTGCGCTTCACGGATGAAAGTAGGGCATCAAGATCTTCATAAAACTTGTCCTTTACTTNTTTGGAAGCTTTGTGTCGCTTCTCCATTGATTATAACTCTTGCCTCTTGTTTATCGTATATAGCTCTGAATATGTTTATAAAATTTCCACCAAAGTCCATATAGCCTAACTGCCTCAACATGAAGTTCCAATTTACATTGTCAAAGGCTTTTTGTGCATCCAAAAACATCAGAGCTACTTGTTTTTCACTGTGAATCTCATAGTACTCCAAAATATTCAAAATCGTCCTCATATTGTTTCGAATTTGCCTTCGTGGTAGGAAACCATTTTGATCTACTTGTATAAATTTGTTTAGGTATCTTTTTAGCCTTCCCGCAATTATTGCCATAAATATTTTGTAATCTGAATTTAAAAGCGATATTGGCCTATAATTATTGATTTTTGTTAAGTCTGAATTTTCTTTTGGGATCAGCACAATGTTTGCTTCTATCCAGGATGCTGGCGTTTTTGCTTCCTTTAGCACTGCATTGAACGTCTCCAGTAATATTTTGCCAAATGAATCTTGAAATTCTTTGTATATTTCTACTGGCAGTCCATCTGGACCCGGTGCTTTGTTGCTCTTCTGTTTTTTCAATGCCTCAGTTAATTCAATCTTGTTATCTCTGCGTTCAACATACACTTTGATTCATCCGGGATTTTTGGTAGATCAGCTTTTTTAAAACATTGAAGTATTTTTTCATCCATAGCCCACTTATTCTCATCGTATAGTTTTGTATAGTAATTTTGAATTATCTTTTTCTTCTCTTCACTTTGATGTTGTATATTTCCCTCTTCGTCCTGTAATTTATTAATCCAGCTTCTTTCTCTCTGCTTCTTTAGCTTATACGATAGCCATCTCCCTGGCTTGTTCACATTCTCAAAGAAATTCAGGCCACTCCTTTTAATTTGTTGTGCTAGTTCTTCTTTCTCAAGAATGGACAGCTTATGTTTAATCACTTCCATTTGTTGTTTCAGGCTTTCATTTTGGAGGTTATGTTGTAGTTCTATTTCTAATCTTTGGAATTCCTCTTCTAAGTTTTTCCCCTTTTGTTTCTTCTTTTTATTTTCTCTTGCCATATAAGCTATAGCCACTCCTCTCACATACGCCTTCGTTGTATCCCATAAATTTTGAATGTTCGTATCCTCTTTTTTTATTTCCCTGGAAGAACAACTTTAGCTGTTCCTCCAGCTTTATTTTAAATTCTTTGTGTTTTATAATCGCTCTTTTTAGTGTCCATCTACCATTTTTCCCCCCTCTCCACCTGATTCTCACCGGGTTGTGGTCCGCCCAAAGGTTCGTTTCTATTTCCACTTCCCCCATTTCCTGCAATAGTTCTGTCATTACCCAAACCATATCTATCCTGGACCACGTCTTATATCTACTTGAATAGTACGTGTATTGGCTTCCCCCTTGGTTCCTTTCTCTCCAAATATCTCGCATCCCTAATTCATCCACCATCTTAAAGAAAACTTTTGGCAATATTCTTCTAGGTCCCTTTCTTTCTTCCTTGCTTTTATAGTCTAGCTTCCTATCTATTATTGCGTTAAAATCGCCCATAATACAGATGTTCTCACAATCTATCGCCCGTAGTGTATTATATAGTTTCCTATAGAATTGTTCTTGCCCCCCATTTGGGGCATAGATTCCTACTAATATTATTCGTTTTTGGTTAATTGTCGTCTCCACTATCAAAATCCTGCCTTCTGTAACTTTATAAATTTGCTTGGCTAAGATTGACTCTGTGATATATATCACTACTCCTCTTTTTTTGTGCTGTGATAGAGATGCAAACATCTTCCCCAGTTTAGGGCATTCCAACACCTGTCTATGCTGTTCCTTAATGTGAGTCTCTTGAATAACTATAACATCTAAATTTCTTCTAATCAATTTATTAAAAGTTTTTTTTCCTTTTTTGAGGAGAGTTTAGGCCATTAATATTCAAGGATAGGATTTGGAGTTCTCCCATCATGTTTCTACTTATATCTAGTTTTTATACCCCTCGTTATTCTAGTCTCCTTTGGCTCCTCTCTCAGCTCTTGTTGTTCCCTTTCATAGTTTACCGTTTCCTCTCTCTTCTCTCTTCTCTCTTCTCATTTTCCCCTGTTGTCCCTCCTCTTCTGTTCTAGCCAACCTTGACTCCCTCACTTCTTCAACATCTCTCTCTAATTCTTCTTCACTGCTAAAGTTTTGCTTATAAAATTCCTCCGCCTTATCTGGAGTGTCTATTCTAATCTTCTTGTCCTGCCACGAAATCAGTATTCCCTCTGGAATCAACCATCGAAAGTTAACATTATGTCTAGTCAGTTTCGTTGTCAAGAAGTGGTAGGGTCTTCGTAGATCCCTAACTCTTTTTGGCACCTGCTTTAAGACAATCAGCTGTTTCCCCTTGCATTCTAATGGCTCATCTCTCACTCTGTGAAGGATCTCGTCCCTAATCGACTTTTTAACAAACCTAACATGAATCTCTTTAGGCAGGTTATGTCGTCTTGCGTAGTTTGTGTGGATCCAATAGACCTCATCCATTTCACTCAACATTTCTTCTTTCCCTATTCCCAGAGCTTTTGCTAGTAAATCCGCCATCATTTCCAATAGATCCTCTCCCCTGTCCTCTCTTATGTTCTGAAACCGTAAGTATCGGTCAGCTTTTTCATATTCTAGGGCGGTAACCGTTGCTTCTAGTTCTTTATTCGCTCTGGTTAGCTTCTCATTTATTTCTTCTACTCTTTTTTCTTCCTTTTCCATCCTTTCCTCCATCTTTTGTAATTTCTGTTCATTCTTTGCCATCTGCTGTTGGAACGATTCCAATCTTCCATCCATGACTTGCATCCGTTCTTTGAGATTGCTTGTATCGTTCCTCACCTCTCCAATTTCTTTCCTTAGTTCTTCATGATTTCTAGCCATGGCCTCCTGCATCGCTTGTAACATGACCTGTAGGTCTTTAAATGAATTAGACCTTTCTCTTTGCAGAAGCTCATCAATTGATTTTTGGCTCGATGGACTTGAGGTAGTTGAGGCAATCTGTGCCCCCTTCTTCGCTATCCCTACCTTGGATAGGTTTGGAATGCTCGTCATTTTGAATTCCACACTTCAATCAATAGAATAACCTACTTAGCTTGATTATACCTAAAATAACAGTAGTATTAACAGTACAAATAACAATATAAGATAGGTAGTTAATAGCAATAGATAAAATATCTATAATTTTAAGTATTAATTTCTGGGCACAAATTCACTATTTCTTAATTATAATAGCAATAATATATATAAGTACACAGCCTAAACAATTTGAACCATGGCCACAATTAGATCTTATCTATTACTCCAAGCAGTCCTTTGTATCCAAAGTCTATCGATAATCCCACAGAGAGGGAAAGAAAGACTTCCAAGAAAATGCATCCAATATCAATGAGTTCCAAGGAGAGAAAGAAAAAAAAAAGAAAGGGTTCCTATTTCAGCCACAAGATGTCCCTCTTGGCTTTTTTTTTTTTAACTTCAGCTCCACATAGAGAGTGCGCTGTCACTTTCAAAATGTCCTTTCAAGATGTCAGCCCGTCCTTCCAAATCACCTTTTTCTCTCTTCTACTGCCAATTCAATCTCATATAGTCCTCAAAGCTCTTCGGTCCCTTCTCATTAACACTGTTCTTTCCCTGCTAGCGCGTCTCTATCTCATTCCAAGTTCAATTTTGGGACTTTTTAAAAAAAATTCCCAAACAAGCCTTTCTCGCCGCTTTCACGGGGGGGGGGGGATGAGAAAAAAAAACACTCCTCCCTTTTTTCCTGAGATCCTCCTAACCTGTGCTACCCAGGGAAAAACTTCCAAAGGACTCTTCCTTTCCAGATTCCTCCGGTTCCTCCGTCAGAATCAATTCTCGGCCAGTTCCAGTCACCTGTTGTTCAGCTACTTCACCGCCTACGTTGTCCTTCTGTCAAGCCTCTATGTCGGCCATTAAGGGCTGTCTTCTTCCCCGCTCAGTCTGCCAGGCTTTTCCCTGCCATCGTGCTCCAGTCGCCACCTGGATTGCACTGCAGGTCGTCCTTCCTTCTCGGCTCCCCTCCGAGGAGCCGTGGCTCTGAAAAGCCAGCTCAAGTGGCTGGCAAAGTAGTTGTGTATTCCGGCAAACCTTCCAACACAACCAGTCAGCTTGACAGCTGGCCCCGCCCCGAGTTTCCCAAGCTTCTTGAGTTAATTTCAAGCAATGAATCAGCGAGCACCTAGAGGCAAACAATGTCATAACCAAAAGCCAACATGGGTTTGTCAAAAACAGATCATGCCAGACAAATCTTATTGCATTCTTTGACCAGGTGACAAAATTAGTGGACCAGAGGAATGCTGTGGATATAATTTACTTGGACTTCAGTAGGGCATTTGATAAAGTAGACCACAACCTACTACTTGATAAGATAGAAAAATGTGGGTTAGACAGTATCACCACCAGATGGATTCGTAGATTGCTGACCGGCCGTACTCAGTGTGCAGTCCTCAATGGAACTGCATCTACATGGAGGGAAGTGTGTAGTGGGGTGCCGCAGGGCTCTGTTATGGGCCCAGTGCTCTTCAATATCTTCATCAATGACTTGGATATGGGGATAGATGGGGAACTCATCAAATTTGCAGAAGACACCAAGTTGGCAGGAATAGCCAATACTCCAGAAGATAGGCTTAAGATACAGAAGGATCTTGACAGACTTGAACATTGGGCACTATCTAACAGAATGAAATTCAATGGTAAAAAAAACAAGGTTCTACATTTAGGCAAGAAAAACCAAATGCACAGGTACAGTATAGGTGGTACCTGGCTCAATAGTAGTAACTGTGAGAGGGATCTCGGAGTCCCAGTGGACAATCACTTAAATATGAGCCAACAGTGTGCTGCAGCTGCCAAAAAAGCCAACACAGTGCTAGGCTGCATTAACAGAGGGATAGAATCAAGATCACGCCTTGGTAATGCCACACTTGGAATACTGCATCCAGTTTTGGTCACAACAATGTAAAAAAGATGTTGAGACTCTAGAAAAAGTGCAGAGAAGAGCAACAAAGATGATTAGGGGACTGGAGGCTAAAACATAAAGAACGGTTACTGGAATTGGGTATGTCTAGTTCAGGGGTAGGCAACCCAAAACACTCAAAGAGCCACTTGGACCCGTTTCCCACCGAAAACAAAACACTGGGAGCCGCAAAACCCTTTTGACATCTAAAATGAAGATAACACTGCATATATCATTTTTTACCTTTGTGCTATGTATAAAAAAACTATAGTGTGTTGCATTTATGAAATCAATGAACTGGTACAAAGAAAACAAATTTTTATTTCTGCATGCAACAAAAATATTTTGAACTCCCAAAAAAAGACGCTGGGTCTAAGATTACTTTCAAATAAAATACTCAATGTCTATTTGAGTCCTCCTCATATTTATTAAATAAAAAGCCAAACTTAATTTATCCGCCTGCAGCAAACCCAAAATGCTGTCTGCTTGTCATTCCGTCTGTCCGTCCACCCAGCTGTCCGTCTGCCCATCTGTCCGCACATCCGCCCATCTGCCTGTCCGTCCATCTGCCCGTCTGCCAGTCCATCTGCCCATCCGTCTGCTTGTCTGTCTGTCTGCCCGTCTGTACATCTGCCCATCCGTCCCCTCGTCCGTCCGTCTGCCCATCCGTCCATCCATCTGCCCATCCATCCGCCCATCCATCTGCCCATCATCCAGTCCATTTGTCTGTACTGGAGCGTGCAGTCAGCTGACAATGAATAAAAAAAGGACTATTTCACTGAACAACGTCAAATATATATTTGCAAAATAATAGTCAATTAAAATATTTATTTTACCTGGTTAATGTGATTTTTGCTTCTCAACATCAGCACACAGCATCTGCATATCAGGGCTGTAAGACATCACCTTCATCTTTAAACAAGATTGCAGGCTGATGTCTGTGAGGCGTGAACGATATTTGTTTTTAATATAGTTCATGTTGGAGAAGACCTGTTCACATACGTATGTGGATCCGAAGATCGACAGGACTCCAAATGCGTATTTTTTCATATTTGAGTAAGTGCTGGGGATAGCATTCCATGTGTCGAATATAAGCTTGTCCAGTTTGGGAAAGTTTTCAATATCACTCCATTTGTGATTCAGTGCGAGATTGGCCTTCTGACGGGCAACATCTTCAAGATTATCTGTCAAGCGTTGGAACTTGGACACCCATATATCTTTGTCGGCTATGTCTGCAAGTTCCATCTCCAGATCGGGTTGACTTACCCCTGCAAATGCAGTCATATTCAATGCAGATGGATCGCTGGTCAGGGGAGTGACAGGGAAAGATAATGTGTTTTTTTCCTCTCTGAACTCACAGAATCGCTTCCCAAATGATGTTTCCATTGCAATGATTGCAGACTGCAAATACTCTGAATTTATCATGTTGTGACCTTGTTTGAACTCTCGCAAAGAGGGGAAGTGAGATAGTGTACCTTTCTGTAAATCTCTGCCAAACACTGTCAACTTGCGCTCAAATGCCAAAACTTCCTCCAGCATGTGCAGGGCTGTGCCTCCTTTACCCTGAAGAGTTGTGTTCAGCGTGTTCAGGTGTGCTGTCATATCTACCATGAAGTGTAGCTTTTCCAGCCACTCTGGCCATTCTAGCTCAGGAAAGGTGAGCCCTTTGCTGCCCAGGTAAGTTTTCACCTCTTCCAGACACGCAGCAAAGCGTTTTAGCACCTCCCCTCTGGACAGCCACCGGACTTTGTTGTGCAGCAGGAGATCAGAATATGTGCTTTCCACCTCCTCTAGTAGCAAACGGAACTGACGGTGATTTAAACCTTGTGCCATTATTTTATTGACAATCTGAATGACAACATTCATCACTTCTGTGCATTCTGGAGGAAATGTTTGAGCACACAATGCCTCTTGGTGCAGGATGCAGTGAAATGTAAGCAGCTTTCTACCCAGCGACTTCTGCAGTAAAGCCGCAAAGCCCTTGTGCGCTCCTGTCATACTTGGTGCCCCGTCAGTAGCCACTGACACCAGGTGGGTGGTGTTTATTTCATTGATTCTTAAATAATCCAAGACAGCCTCACAGATGTCCTCCCCCCATGTTTGGCCTTTTAGTGGTATCAACTGAATCATTTCTTCCTGTGGCCCAGCAGAGTTCACATATCGGCAGAACAGCACTATTTGTTCAATATTACTTTTGTCTTTGGATGCATCACAGGCGATTGAGTACGCCTCAGCTGAATTGATGTCTTTAATTTGCTGTCCGGTGATGTTTTCTGCCATTTTTATGGTTCTGTCTTTCACAGTCTTCGCAGAGAGAGGCATATCTCTGATTTTCTGCACAATTTCACTCTTGTTCTTGAAGTCCGAGAATAGATGTTCTGAAATCTTGATGAATGATTCCTTGATATACTCTCCATCTGTGAACAGCTTCCCGTGCCTGACTATTTCCTGAGCGGCCACAAAACTAGTATATGTAGTTGAATTTGCAGATGTCACCCACTTCTTAAAATGACTCTTGCTCAGATCAACCTTCCGCATCAATTCCGAAACGGCTTTTTTCCTCTCATCTCCGTCGGGGTATTTTTCAGCAAAGGCTGCGTGTTTATTCTGGAAATGTCTTGCAACATTCGACTTTTTGTTGTTTGCCAATTTCTCACCACATATTAAACATACTGGTAAGCCAGTCTTGTCAGTTGTGAAAGCAAATGAATGTGCCCATGTATCATTAAACACTGTTTTCTTCTGAAAGTTTTCTTTTCTTGCATGATTTATCCATGGTTGGCCTACTGGGGGTCGAAAAGCACAATAAATCTAATGCCGGCGGGTGTCACACATTGGCCATTATAACCAGTACTGGGAATCAAATAATTTAACAACCAGTTCACTGCAAAATTCCCCCCCCTGCACGGAGCACCCCGCTGCCACTACTTCCCCCTCACCCCTGATGGAGCGCTCCACTGCCACTGCTGCTTCCCCCCAAGGACGGAGCGCTCCGCTGCTGCTTTACCCAGTGGCGAAGGTGGAGTTTGGGAGCAATCCCGCTGCTGCACCTCCACTTTCTTCAACCACGATCCCCCCTCTCCAGCCAGCCAGCTCTTCATGAATTTAACATGGACATTAAAATGTTTCACCACCTTTATCAATATCACAAAGAAAAGTTTAAGAACTTTAATTGTGCTTGATCAGGTGCACTCATTTTCCTCCAGTCACTCTCTTGGCATCTCTACCCACTACATCACCCTCTGACTGCCAGAGGACTCACAACGATCCACACTCATAGAGAGGATCCTGCAATCTAATCTGAGCTGTCATAAGCTTTCATTATAGCAGGTTATTCTCTATCTCTCTTTGTCTCCGTCTCTCTGTCTCTGTCTCTCTCTCATTACAATGTTCTCTGTTTTTCAAATATTTTTTATTAAGGATTATAAATGAAAAGAGTAAAAGCCGGTGCAAACAATAAAAACCACAAATAGAAAAATAGAAAAGAAAAAAAATGCGGGGGAAAAAAAAGAAAAGGACAGGAGAAAGAGGGGAAAAAACCCCCTTTCTCCTTCATCCCAAAAGGTAAAAACAATTTTAGCAGCTAATTTACCATCTTTAAATACAGCATAATTATCCCCATATTTCATCTCTTAATTAAACAAACATCAAAATATTTCATTAAACGTTCTTTACTAAAAGTCTAGTAAGGACAACCACATATATTCATATTCTCCTTCTCTCTCTCTCTCTCCCCGTCCCTCCCTCCCTCCTCCTCCCAGCAAAGCACTTACTTGGAAAGTAGGACAAGGACCTGCAGAATTAACCAACCGGCTTTCTTTTTCTTTATTCAGAAAAGTATTCCAGCAGTGTTCAACAAATCACTGTAAAGAGACGAATACCTTCTTGTTAAGCCATTTTATTTGGATGGGTTGGATTTGTGTTGTTAAGTGAGACATTTGTTTAATGGGTTTTGCCCCATTTTGCGACCTTTCTTACCACTATTGCTAAGTGAATCACTGCAGTCAATAAGTTAGTAACCAGGCTGAGAAAGTGGAAATTACACAATGCTACTAAAAGGGCTTGTGGTTCCCAGTCCGATGCAAGAAATATGATATTCAGGGGTGCTCCTGAAGAAAAGGCCGTGTGCAGGTAGAAAGGGTGATATTCCAGTAAGGGGGTGCACTGATTACAATAAGCTCCTGCATATAGAATAGAATAGAGCTGGAAGGGACCTTAGAGATCTTCTACTCCTGCCTCCTGCTCAAGCCTGTGCAGAAAAGTGGGGGTCTTTAAATAGTCATGTCCACTTTTCCCTCTTTTTTTCCTATTTTTTGCAATGACCGGTTGCAGACATCCACATGTGTATGCATGTCAGGTTTGGAAGCCTCCATTTAAGTCTGTGCATGTGCACAGACATAGGCTGACTTAGGAGCGAAAACACTGCTGGTAGATCTTGTGGGAAGGAAGGAAGACATAACATTCAGCAAAGCAGCCTCCCTGCAAAAGAAACATATTTGCATAAGCAGCCCCCACAAGCAGCTCCCCCCTCACCCTCGCTTGCAAAAACCTCGCCCTGCCTTATTTGCAGGTGAAACCTGCCAAAAGCCCAACCAGCCCGTGCAGAAGTGCTGCCTGCTTGCCTTTCCAGGGCGCTCCAGCCCAGCTTCTTTCCTCCCTTTTAGCTGGACAACCTTTAAAATCGGCCTTTTATATTTATTTATTGGGGGGGGGAATCTGCAAGCATGCCAACTGGGGCAGCGGGTCAGGCCTGAGAAGAGCGGCCAGCCCAACAGCTGATCCAGGCTGAGCTCCCCCGAGCAAGCGAGCTGGCCGGGTGATGCCGAGGCCGCTTTGGAATGAGAGCATCGGGCAAAGCAATGGCTTGCCTCTGCGCCTCGGAGCCAGGAGGTGCGCACCAGCTGATGCAGGCTGAGCCCCCCCACAGCAAGCGCGCCGGCCGGGTCACACTGAGGCCGCTTTGGAACGGGAGCATCGGGCAAAGGAACGGCTTGCCTTGGAGCTGGGAGGTGCGCACCAGCCGATGCAGGCTGAGCCCCCCCGAGCAAGCAAGCTGGCCGGGTCACACTGAGGCCGCTTTGGAACGGGAGCATCGGGCAAAGCAATGGCTTGCCTCCGCGCCTCGGAGCTGGGAGGTGCGCACCACCTGATGCAGGCTGAGCCCCTCCCCCAGCAAGCGCGCCGGCCGGGTGACGCCGAGGCCGCTTTGGAATGGGAGCATCAGGCAAAGCAACAGCTTGCCTCGGAGCCGGGAGGTGCGCACCAGCCGATGCAGGCTGAGCCCCCCCCAGCAAGCGCACCGGCCGGGTGACGCCGAGGCTGCTTTGGAACGGGAGCATCGGGCAAAGCAATGGCTTGCCTCCGCGCCTCGGAGCCGGGAGGTGCGCACCAGCCGATGCAGGCTGAGCCCCCCCAGCAAGCGCGCCGGCCGGGTGACGCCGAGGCCGCTTTGGAACGAGAGCATCGGGCAAAGCGGAACGGCTTGCCTCCATGCCTCGGAGCCAGTAGTTGCCCCTTTGGAGGAGGAGGAGGCACCGTCACCACCCCTGGCGCTTTCTCCCGGGCTGGGTGGCGCAGTGGCCAGGCACTCCCTGCCTTCTCCTGGCCTACTGCAAGTCCCCGGAGAAAAGGGCTTACTCACCTTTCTAACAGTCCATGCAGTCTGAAGAGAGAGGAGAGGCTGCGCTCGTGGACGCTTTCCAGGACGGGTTGTCGGAGGAGATGCTGGATGAGCTGGCCCGTGTTGATATTCCCCCGGACCTTACCGGGTTCATTCATCTCTCTCTGCGGATCGATGCCCGGCTGCAGCAGCAAAGGAGTCGCCGTGCCATCCCAGAGACCCGTACGGCCCCCGTTGTGAGTGCGACCCCGGTCCAGAGGGAGGAGCCAATGGAGTTAGGTGCTGCCAGACCTCGTCTATCGCTGGCAGAGATGAACAGGCGACATTCGGGGGGGGTTTACTGTGGGGACCCTGGGCATTTGGCCGCTTTCTGCCCCAAGAAGCGACGAGGGGCGTCTGTGACGGAGCTTGTCCCGAGACTGCCATCGGCTCCCCTATCGGGAAACGGCCCATGCCCAACCTGAAAGGCCTTTTGGGTCGGGCGTCCCGCACCTCCGAGCCACACCCTTCTGATGCTGCCCACGGACCCCCCAAAACATTTGATTTTCGAGGCGTGCCTGATTCTTCCTAAGTTGCCCAAGGGGATTCCTGTCCATACGTTGATTGACTCTGGGGCCACTACGAACTTTATAAATGCAGCATTCGTGGCTAAATGGGCGATTCCCCAATGCCCCGTGGATCCACCAATGTTAGTGGAGACCATTGATGGTCGAGTGCTTCGGTCTGGGCCAATTAAGGCTGCCACGCAACCGCTATGTATGGCCATCAGTACACATGAGGAGGCCATCCAGTTTTATATCACCTCAGACCTGCATTTCCCCGTGGTCTTGGGAATGGCGTGGCTTCGAGCGCATGACCCACAGATTTATTGGTCACAGAACTTGGTCACCTTTCCAAGCTTGCAGTGCGTGGACCACACCCGCCACATCTGTGCCGGTCAGGTAGAGGGGCCCATGGGGGTCTCCTTACCCTCTGAATTGGCAGATTATGCTGATGTGTTCAGCAAGACGGAGGCGGAACAATTGCCCCCGCACAGGCCCTATGACTGCCCCATTGACTTAGTCCCTGATGCGCCTCTCCCAGGGGGGCATTTGTATTCCATGTCGGACTTCGAGTTGGCCGCGTTGCGGGACTTTTTGGACAAGAATTTGGCCCGGGGTTTTATTCAGCCCTCGTCCTCGCCAGTGTCCGCACCCGTACTCTTCATCAAGAAGAAGTCTGGTGAATTGCGTCTGTGCTGTGATTATCGGAAATTGAATGCCATCACGGTGCGCAACCGATACCCGCTGCCCCTCATCCCCGAACTCTTGGACCGGCTCCGTGAGGCAAAGATCTTCACAAAACTGGACTTGCGTGGAGCTTATCACCTTGTCAGAGTTCGGTTGGGTGATGAGTGGAAGACGGTGTTTGGTACTCGGTACGGGCACTTCGAGTACACGGTGATGCCATTTGGCCTAACGCCCCTGCTGTGTTCCAGCACTTTATGAACGATATTTTCCGGGACTTGTAAGATCAGTTCGTTGTGATATACCTGGACGACATCCTGATCTATTTCCCATCACGAGAGGTGCATCATCAGCATCTTCGTCAGGTCCTGCAGCGGCTCTGAGAACATGGGCTGTATGCTAAATTAGAGACGTGTCAGTTCTACAAGACGACTATAGAGTTCTTGGGTCACTGTATTTCTCCTGAGGGCATCGCCATGGAGCCGAGTAAAGTTGAGTCTTTGCAGAGTTGGCAACCCCCACGTCGTGTGAAGGATGTCCAGCGACTTCTTGGGTTCGCCAACTATTACCGGACTTTCATCCCCAGGTTTGCTACCATGACAGCCCCCCTTNGGACCGAGAAGGTCATTGGAATCCTGGAACAATATCTGCGCTGCTATGTCAATCAGCAGCAGAACAATTGGGTGGACTATCTGGCGGTGGCTGAGTTTGCATTCAATAACTCCCAGCACACCTCCACGCAGATGACCCCATTCTTAGCCAATGTGGGCTATCACCCTCGGTTTTTCCCTCTTTCCCCATTAGATGCACCAGGACCACCAGCGAACAACTACATGGCAGAGTTACAGGTGACCCATCGATTGGTGCAGCGACAGTTGGAGAAGGCCAAGGCTGACTACAAAAGGTTTGCTGATCGGTCGAGGCGGGATACGCCTCCACTATTGGTGGGAGACTGGGTATGGCTGTCCACCAGGAACCTACCGTCAACCCGGCCAGTCAAGAAATTAGACCACCGATATGTAGGACCGTTCCTCATCGAGGCTGTCATCAATCCGGTCGCTTATCGCTTAACTCTGCCACGTTCCATGCAGGTACATCCAGTCTTTCACCGCTCTCTGTTGGTCCCTGAGCAACCGGCGTGTCCACTCCGCCGAGCCGAACCTCCCCCACCAGAACAACGTGATGGAGACAGTGCTCCCGAGTACGAGGTTGCCAGCATTCGGGACTCCCGTTGGGTGAAATGTCGCTTCCAGTATCTGATTGAATGGAAAGGTTACGGACCGGAGGAGTTCACCTGGAAGGATGCGACCACCGTTCATGCTCCTGCTTTGGTGACCGCCTTTCATGACCAATTCCCATCCCGACCGCATCTGGATCGGCAGACCTGGGGGAAGGGCCCTGCGTTGCGGGATAGTGTTGTGATTCCATGCCAGCCTGTGTTCCCAACAGCTGAGTCTGAGGAATCTGAGGAGGAGGTGGAGGAGGCCTTTGAGGGGCCGTCAGGGTCAGAGGGAGGCTCTGATGAATTACAGGATTCACAGCTTGATGAAGAGCCTGGCCCCTCCAGTCGTGTTTCTGATGAAGCTCAGCTGTGTGAGGAGTATGAGTCAGATTCGGAAGGCTCACACCTGGATGTGCTAATTGATACTCGCAGACGTCGTCAATTAGCGAGAGAAAAACAACAGCAGTCAATGCAACAACTCCAAAGTAAAAGGAGAAGGCAATGAGAGGCAACGCCCTGGGACTGCTGTATAAAAAGGGGAGGTGTGGGTGGTGCTGGTTGCTGAAGGCAACCGTTTGCAAAGTGCTTCTTGGAATCCTGGTCTGTTCGTCTTGTTTGCAACGTGTTCCTGTGGACTATTTCCTTCCTTTGGACTTGAGTTTTGCTGTTTGTGTGTTGGACTTATTGACAGGTTTGTCACCCAAATAAAAGGGATTTTGTTTTGTTTTAAAGTCTCCAGCCTATTGTA
>NW_015390887.1:6863-17421 GCF_001527695.2 Protobothrops mucrosquamatus | reverse complement strand
ATGGATTGAGGATGGCTTCATATTTCTATACTCTAACCATCCCCAAGTATAGAAGAGTCTTTTCCCTGGCCCGTTTCAATGTCTTGCCCTCAGCACTACTCGATGGGCGATTTAAGAGGCTCCTGTTTAGTGAGCGACTATGCCCCTGTGATAGGGCCGAAGTTGAAACTGTGGAGCATGTCTTATCATACTGCCCTATATATAACACAGGCAGAATTAAATTATTGTCTCTCCTTGGAATTGATCCCACTGGTTCTAATGTTAGTAATTTGGTTTTATATTGTCTAGGGCAGTGGTTCTCAACCTTTTTAATGCCGCGACCCCCAACCGGTCGTAAGTCGAGGACTAAACCGGTCGTAAGTCGAGGACTTTCCCTGCCCGGGAGCGCCGCGCATGCGTAGTTCCGCCCCCTGCACCGGCTGAGGCGTAGCTGGCAAGCGGCAGAGACGGAGCAGGCCGACCACCAGCTGGCCCAGCCCAAGGGAGGTAAGGCACCCGCCGGAAAAGGGGAAAAAATGGCGGACAGCCTTGCTTGGCGACCCCCGTGAAATGGTCAATCGACCCCAAATGGGGTCGCGACCCATAGGTTGAGAACCGCTGGTCTAGGGGATGGCTCCTCCTATATTACTTCTCAGGTTTCTAAATTTCTTTTAAGAGCTGTAACTATCAGAGGAGAACGTTGTAATTCCCTTTAGCCAAGGCTTCTGGTGTTTAATTGTTTGTGATATATTTTTCTTGTGTTTTCTTTTGTTGTACTTGCATTTTGGTCTGTGACCGCAAAATAAAAATTATTATTATTCCTTCTCTGTGCCTAAATCCGACATAATTTGCATGGTCCCCGCAGTAAGGGTCTTCCTTCTGGGCTGACCGACTACTGCAGATCCTGCCTAATGTAAGGACCCGCTTCAAAACCTCTTCCCAAGAAAGCAGAATTCCTGGAACAGTTTCATCCCAAAAGGAACTTTTATTAGGAGAAGTTGACAGCAGGCATAGAAGGCAGGATCTGAGGGGTTCCTGTGCGAATCAATAGGTTAAAAGAGCATGAAGCAAACCCCACCCCAATAGTTCATCCAGTCAGTTCAAATGGGCCAATTCCCAGGTGATGAATCCGCTGTGGGAACGGGACTGATAAGGCGCCATTCCCAAGGCTGTGAAGCAGTTGTTAGGTCTTCGCACCTAGTCTTCCACAGCGAGAGATAAGCCAGATGGCCGGAGGCACATTCCTTTCTCACCACCAGGCTGGCATCAAGGGGAAACAGTTCAAAGAGCAAGCAGATAGAGGAAGCAGAGAGGATACATTGTAGCGGCTGAAGCGAAGTGAAAAAAATACACTGTAGTTCCCTTAGATCCCCCCTCCCCCCAGAAGTATGGCAGAACCCGTATGAAAGAAGGAGAAAAGACCTAATAGAGGAGAGAGCCCCACTCCCAATATGTGGGTTTTGACAGACTGCACAACCATTTGTCTGAAATGGTATAGGGTTTCCTGTCTGAGCAGGGGGTTGGACTAGAAGACTTCCAAGGTCCCTTACAACTCTATTATTGTTGTTGTTGTTGTTGTTGTTGTTATTATTAGACATAAACATCAGTCAACTAAACATTCAAATTGGCTGGCGTTGATGGTTGTCACGGGTTGCTACCAGCATTCTAGGTGTCAACCAGGTACCTCCTTAAAATATAAGATGTTCCAAGTAGCGCAGTTTTTTGTAACATTGCTGGAGTTATTGCAGGAAGCTGCAGTTTCTTGATGTATTTTGCAAAGTTTTGGGACATAATTCCCAGTGCCCCAATGACAATGGGTACCACTGTTACACGTTTCATCCATAATCGTGCAGTTTCGATGGCCAGGTTGCGATATTTCGTAATTTTTTCCAGTTCTTTTTCTTCGACTCTGGCATCTCCTGGTACAGCGATATCAATCAGCTATACGCTTCAGTTCTCTACAACTGCGATATCTGGCGTGTTGTGTTCCAAATGGCGATCTGTATTCGAAAGTCCCACAAGATCTTCACCCTCTCATTCTCAACAACTTTTTCCACCCTATATTCCCACGTCTTTTCGGACATAGGCAAGTTGTATTTTTTACACAATGCCCAGTGGATTAATTTAGCAACTCAGTCATGTCTAGCTTTGTAATCAGTTTGCGCGATTTTGCGGCACTCACAGATTAGATGTGAAACAGTTTCAACTTTGTCATTGCAAAGTCGGCAATTTGGATTGTCAGTGGATTTTTGTATCTTCGCTTTCATGGCATTAGTTTGTAGTGCTTGTTCTTGAGCAGCCAGTATTAAGCCTTCTGTTTCTTTCTTGATGGTTCCCATCTTAAGCCATGCCCATGTCAAGTTGTTATCACATTTTCCTTCAATGTTTTTCAAATGCTGTCCACGCAGAGCTTTGGTTTTCCATCTATTTAATCTGTCATCCAGCCATTTTTCCTTATATTCTGCCTTTGTTTCTGTTATTTTTATAGTGCTCTCTGTTTTCACTTCGTTTTTCTTCTTCTACAGTTTGGTGTATTTGTAATAGCCCTCTGCCCCCTATTTTTCTTGGCAGGTACAACCTGTCGATGTCACTTCGTGGATGTAGAGTGTGGTGCATATTCAAAAGTTTACGCATTTTCCGGTCTAGGTTTTCCAGTTCAGCCAAAGTCCAGTTGATAATTCCAGCTGGGTAGCGTATCACTGGGACTACCCATGTATTAATGGCTTTAATTATGTGCCATGCCTCCGTCCGAGCCTGACTCTGAGGACGACATGGAGTTCCCTGTTGAGGCCCAGGAGGGGGTGTCTGTGGCTTCGGAGGACTGTGGGGAGGAACAGGCTGAAGCAGGCCAGGGCCCTTCAAGTTTGGAACAGAGAAGGCAGAGCTCAGGAGAGGAGCAAGGCCCCTCCCCACCAGATCCCAGAGCAAGGAGAGCAGAGAGGAGGAGGGAACAATGGAGGCAGGCTCACTTGCTCGGGAGGAGAGCGTCATGCCCCACTTCACGAGGCACACCTGGGGAGTAGGTATTTAAGGAGACGCTGTGGGGTGGGGCATTTGCCGAGAACAAACGTGGCAGTGCTTACAAAGACAATTATTCTGACCAGCTAATTGCTTTGCCTCCGTTCGGGGCCCTGGGTCATCACATTATGTTTCCAGCATTCAGCTTTGATTTTAATATCTTGCGGACTCTCCCGATGTATTCCTTTTGCGTTGCCTCTTTGACTTTTCCATTCAAGATGTTATCTGCTTCCAATATGCCTAGGTATTTGTATCCATCATCCTTTGCTAGTGCTTTCACGATACTTCCATTTCCTAGTTCTATTCCTTCTATTTTTGCCATTTTTCCTTGTTGCATGGATAGTACAGCACATTTTCCAAGTCCAAAGCTCATTCAGATGTCACTGCTAAATAGTTGGACTGCGTTGAGTATTGATTCAAGTTCAGTGTGGCTTTTCACATACAGTTTTAAGTCATCCATGTATAGTAGATGGTTTATCTTGCTATGCTGGCTTGAGATGTAGTATCCCAGTTTTGTGTTTCGTAAGATTATTGTCAATGGAATTAATGCAATGTTGAACAGTAGTGGTGAAAGTGAGTCCCCTTGGAAAATTCCTCGTCTAATGTTAATTTCACCAATGTTCTCCCCATTTGCTGTTAGGACTGTTTTCCATTTTTGCATATTTGATTTCAAAAATGTACAGATATTTTTGCTGATTCCAAAGTTTTCCAAACACGAATTAATCCAGCTATGGCAGGGGTAGGCAACCCAAAACACTCAAAGAGCCACTTGGACCCATTTCCCAACGAAAACAAAACGCTGGGAGCCGCAAAACCCTTTTGATATCTAAAATGAAGGTAACACTGCATATATCCTTTTTTACCTTTAGTGTGTGTGTGTGTGTGTGTGTGTGTGTGTGTGTGTGTGTGTGTGTGTACAGAGCTTTTTTTGTCATAGAATGCCCAGAACAGAGTTCTGGCACCTTTTTTGGATGGAACCTTGTAGGGTAGGCAAGNTTTTTTTTTTTTTTTTTTTTACAAAAAAAGCACTGTATATATAAAATAAAGGTTAAAAAGGATATGTGCAGTGTTATCTTCATTTTAGATGTCAAAAGGGTCTCTCTCTCTCTCTCTCTGTCTCTCTCTCTCTTTCCTCTCTCTTTTTCTCTCTTTCCTCTTCCTCTCCCTCTTTCTTTCTCTCTTTCCTTTTTCTCTCTTTCGTCTCCCCCTCTCTCTTTCTCTTTCTCTCTTTCCTCTCCCTCTCTTTCTCTCCCTCTTTCTCTCCCTCTCATTCCTCTCTCTCTTTCCTCTCTCTTTCCTCTCTCTCTCTTTCCTTTCTCTCTCTCTCTCTTTCCTCTCTCTCCCTCTCCCTCTCTTTCCTCTCTCATTCCTCCCCCTCTCTCTTTCTCTCTTTCCTCTCTTTTTCTCTCTTTCCTCTCCCCCTCTCTCTTTCTTTTTCCTATCCCCCTCTCTCTATGTCTTTCTCTCTTTCCTCTGTCTTTCTCTTTCCTTTCTCTCGCTCTCTCTCTTTCCTCTCTCTCCCTCTCCCTCTCTTTCCTTTCTCTCATTCCTCTCCCTTTCTTTCTCTCTTTCCTCTCTCTTTTTCTCTCTCTTTCCTCTTCCTCTCACTCTCTCTTTCTCTTTCCTCTCCCTCTCTCTCTCTCTCTCTCTCTCCCTCTCTTTCCTCTCTCTCTTTCCTCTCTTTCTCTTTCTCTCTTTCCTCTCTCTCTTTCCTCTCTCTTTCTCTCTTTCCTCTCTCTTTCCTTTCTCTTTCTCTCTTTCCTCTCTCTTTTTCTCTCTCTCTCTTTCTCTCTCTTTCCTCTCTCCCTCTCTCTCTCTTTCTCTCTCTCTCTCTCTCTCCATGTGAGGAGAGAGAGAACGAAAGGCAGATGGCGCCAAAGGGGAAGGGAGGGGGAGCAGGATGGGAGGCAGCGGCTCCGGTGGCGGCATGGCGGAGGCAACTGCAGCATCGTCGGGGGTCCCCGCCGCCGATGGCCCGACTGCTGCCCCCGCCGCGTCCTTGGCCATTTTGCCATCGCAAGAGGAGGGTGCCAAGGGGGCGCTGGTCTCCCGGCAGTGCAGGTGCACCATGGGCGGTCGCACCGGCAATGGGGAGTGCTGCCGCGGGGACGAGGGGGGTCCCGACCTGCCGCCGGCCTCACAGCCCAAGGTCTCCTTCTCCTGCAGCACCGAGGGCAGCGGCGGTGGCTTCCTGAAAGCGGCCGAGGAAGGCGCTACCGATGGGGCCGAGGTGGGGCCAGGTGGCGGAGAGCCCTGCGGCAGTGGCAGCAGTGGGAGGACAGCGAAGGGGCGCGGCTGCCCATTCGCTGCCGCCTCTCTGGCCTCGGCCAGCGTGACCTGCAGCGGCGGCAGTTGTGGCAGCGGGAGGATGGCCAAGAGGTGCCGCGCAGCAGTTGGGGAAAGGGCCGGGCAGGCGCCATGGGGGAATCTCTCGAAAGAGGCCACAGAGATCCGCTGTTCGCGAGACGGCTGAAAGGCGCGGGCGGAGAGGGGAAGCTACCGAGACCCCCGGCGACCCCCCCGGCTAACAGAGGCGGCGGCGGAGCAGGGTGAGGGGAGACCCGCCGGGCAGGGAAGAGGCATCCCGAGACTGGCCACCCGCGGCTCCTTACCCAGGTTCTGCCACCTTTCAGCAATCCTCCCAGCTCTTCCTCCGCTGCCACCACGTGCAGTCCGAAGAAGGAAAGAGGTTTGTGGGCATTCCCACAAACCAAAGAAGTTCAACCAATCAATTCAAACTTTGTGAGAAGTTTGAATTGATTGGTTGAACTTTTTTAGTCCCCTTTTTTTTTTCAGACTGCACATGGTGGCTGAGGACAGGGAGCCGCAGGAGACGGCTGAAAGAGCCGCATGCGGCTCCGGAGTAGCGGGTTGCTTACCCGTGGTCTGATGCTTATTTACACTAGAAACGTGGCTCTACACCCAGACAGTTCGCCGTATGCCCAGACATCCTTATCTGACCTTGAAGCCTGTTGAAGGAGGCTTTTTTCCCCTTTTTTCTCTCTGCTTTGGCCTGGCTGTACAGCACAGACTATTTATTCCAGATATATGATATTTTGAGTCATCTTTTTCCTTGGATTATAAACATCCTGCTAAGAAGAACTGAATATCAAGGAACTTTTTTCTTTTTTCTTTTTCTCTTTTTTCCCTTTTTCTCTGTCTTTGAGCAGAAGTTGGCGGATTAAAAATTGGATATCTTCCTTTATTGTTTTTTTTTTGCCTACTCCTTTTTTTTGCCTGTCTTTTTTTCTTTTTTGAACCTTCTCTTGAATATTTCTTTTTATTGGGAGGTTTTTTTTCCCTTTCCCCTATTTTTATTATTACTAATCTTGTTTTCATTTTGTTGGCTTTTTTTCTTCTGGATATTTTTTGGGGTTTTTTCTCTTTGTTGGAATTATTTTTTCTTTTTTAACCTTTTTTTGACTTCCCCTCCTAGCAATAGGAGTCTATTGGATTACAATTGGCCACTGGACCACCTGGTGGATTATAACATAACATATCAACTTAAAGATGAGCGCTTCAAACTTGACTAAACTTGGGAGAAAAGGATCCTCTTCTCCTGCCTCGACCTCCGTGAGTCCAGTCTACCAAAAATCAATTACTGTAGCATTACAGCAAGAAAAAATGGAAGCCCAACAAAAGGACACCCTGGCAATATTGCATGCAATTGCAGCTCAGGTGGCGTCCTCGACTAAAAACTATGAAGATTTGAAAAATGATCTTGACAAAAATTATGAAGATTTGAAAAATGATTTCGTTAAAATGAACCAAAAAATTGAAACCTCCCAACAGGCGATTACAGATAATCAACAAAGGATCCAAAAGATAGAAGACAAATCAGTGGAAGTCGACCAGAAATTAGAATCCTTACAAGAGGAGAACCAAAGACTGGCCCAAACAAATGCGGAACTGGAACATACTTTGGTGGTGATAGAGATGGAAAGAGCATCATACTTCCTAAGATTTCAAAATATAATAGAAGATAAGGACGAGAATCTGTTAGACTTGATAACTGAGTTACTCTCAGATCTTTTAGGAATGGGAAAGGCCCAAATGAATGGAGAAATAGATCCGGTTTTTAGAGTCAATTCAAGCTATGCCAGAAGAAATAGAGTTCCCAGGGAAATCCATGTAAGATTCCTTAAAAGATCTACACGAGATGAGATTCTGAGAACAGTAAGAGACCAACTGCTAAAATACAAAGAAAAAGAAGTAGTAGTGCTCAAACAAATTCCCAGAAGGATAAGAGAGGCTCGAAGAGATTATCAATTTCTAACTAGGAAATTGCTTGACAAAGGAGTGAATTTCAGATGGTTGGTCCCAGAAGGGGTATTAATTTTTTGGGATTCGAAAAGATATAGATTGGACACCCCGCTCAAAGCAGCAGAATTTTTTGACAACCACAGAACCTTTTTGGAAAAAGGGGATCCCGAACCTAAGAAGCAAGAGGAAACGGGTGCTGCAGGAGCGTCTAAACAAGTTGAGGAGGAAGAACTTAAAAAGACCTATCCAGAGGAAGGAGCAAGACCGAGAGACCAGAGGCAGATAAGATCGCCTAGAAGATTGAGACCCAGATATAATTGAAGTTATGGAGGAATTGGAATTTTATCAATAAGTATAAATGGACTGAATTCTCCCTCAAAAAGGAGAAAAACCTTTACTAGACTACAAATGTTAAAAATGGACATAATCTGTCTCCAAGAGACACATGTTAAGAGACAACATTCCAGAATTTTAGAACAACCGAAAATGGGCAAGCTTTATTTCACTCTTGCACTTCAAAAGAAAAGAGGTATAGCCCTCTATATAAAAGAAAAGATGAATCCAAAACAAGTCTATGGAGACGAAGAAGGGAGAATATTAATGGTGGCAGTTATGGTGGACCAAAAACAGATATTGATGGTCGCAATATATGCACCTAATGATAAGCAAGACCAATTTTATCATCAACTACATAATAAAATAGTGGACTTAAATTACCAAAACCTTTGCATACTGGGAGATTTCAACGCAATAGTAGATGCAACCCGGGACTATAAAAGCCATAAACAAGGGAGAAGAGGGGGAAATATCCTACCTAAGGCCTTTTTAAAAATGAAAGAAGAATTGTCCATTCAAGATATATGTAGAGAGAGGAATCCAGAAAAATCACAATACACATTTTATTCAAATAGGCACAAATCTTGGTCTAGAATCGATATGATATGGATATCTTAAAACTTGGAAACGATAATACAAGAGGTTGAGATAGAAACCAATATCTGGGCAGACCATAACCTAATAAAAATGATCTGGAAAGGAACTAGGAAAAAAATAAGATGGTCGCTGAATAAATCCATACTGAAAGAAAAAGAATTTTTACAATTAGCGATAAGGGAAAAGGAATTTTTCTTTGAAATAAATAAGAAAGAAGAAACCTCTCTTCAAAATGTGTGGGACACGGCCAAAGCATATTTTAGAGGCTTGGCCATAACTTAAGCTGATAAAAAGAATAAAGAAAAGAAACAATTACAGTTAAAGTTGAAAGAAGAACTTAATAAACTGGAACTTGAGTTACAAATTGACCCACAAAAGAAAGTTCTTAAGAAACAAATGGAAATAATAAAACATACCGGTAAATTAAATTTAACTGAGATGGATATAATGGCACAGCAGATTAAACGGTCTAAACAGAACTTTTTTGAAAATGCCAATAAGCCTAGCATACAGATTGAAGAAAGAAAAACAAAAAAGAATGATAAATAAGCTTCTTCTTCTTCTTGTGCCATATCCATTATCGGACGTTGGCAATCATGTTGGCGATCCTGTTTTTATCAGCAGCCGCACGAAAAAGTGCTGCTGAGTTTTGTCCAAACCAATCCCTTAGATTTTGAAGCCACGATGTTCTTCTTCTGCCTGGACCTCGTTTGCCTTCAATCTTTCCCTGGAGGATTAAATGGAGTATGCCGTATTTTTCTGGGTGTCACATCACATGTCCGAAATATTCTAATTTTCGTTTTTTAATTGTTTTGATGATTTCCCTTGGCTTTCCCAGGCGGCCTATCACCTCCTCATTTCTGATCTTGTCAACCCAGCTTATACGTAACAGCCGCCTGTAAATCCACATTTCAAATGCTTCTAGTCTCTTCAGGTGGCCTTCTGTCAGAGACCAACTCTCTACTCCATAGAGCAGGATAGAAAAAATATAGCATCTGACAAGCCTGATTTTCAGTCTTAGGCTTATGTCGTGACTGCAGAAGNTGGCAACTTGAAAAAAGTATTCATCACACATTGCCTATGTTCCTTGCAGAAGTCTACAAATCTGTCACCTCTACCATTTCTGGTTCCTAAGCCAAAGTTTCCAACTACAGGAGCATCACTTCCTTCTCCCACTTTTGCATTGAAGTCCCCCATGAGTATTGTGATATCATTACTTTTTAGGGTTTTCAGTACACTGCTTCTATCTTTGAAGAACTTCTCTAAATCCTCCTCATCGCTGTCAGCTGTGGGAGCGTAAACTTGTATGAATTCATATTTACTGGAGTACTATTTATTTGGATCATTATCACTCTATCGGATAAAGGAATAAAGGACTTGATGCATTTATTTACACGATTGTTTACAATTATAGCTACTCCATTTCAATGGTGTTTGCTATTCTCACCAGAGTAGTAGATAGTATAATTTCCTATTGTACACGTTCCATTTTCAGGCCAGCGCATTTCACTCACTCCCAATATAGAGATATTGTATTTGGACATTTCTTGGATAGTGTTGTGTGTTTTCCCAGCTTCGTATAGGCTTCTCAGATTCCATGTACCAATTCATAGTTTTGGGTTTATCATGCTTCTAGCGGACCGGGAGATTCTTAGCACCCCTGCCCCACTTAAGGGGCCCCCGTACTCGGGGCCATTGTTAGGTTTTGCCGCCATTAACATGATTTTCCTGGGAAATATATAGTGTAGTAGTCTTCCCTTTGCTTTCTACACCGCTGTGTACACGGTGTTCAAGTGGCTGCCACCACACCGTGTGCTGTTCTTCTGAATCCGTTCAAACCAATATGGTCTCCGCCTTCAGTCAATACTGGGGAGCCAGCTGCCACTCACCAGGCCTGTTGGTCCATGGGAGGTATTTGATTCCCTCCAACCCGCCATTACAGTATAAAAGCCATAATGGGTAGGGCCCCACAATCCGCTACCCCGGGACGCGCTCTGTGGGGGTTCCAGGCTCCCCCTAAGAAATCCTAAATAATACAGAGGATAAATAAGCTACAAGACTCAAAAGGAGAATTACACTTCCACAATGATGCAATGAAAAAAATTATTAAGGCCTATTACGAGACACTTTACAACGCAGAGGCGGTTTCTAAAGAGGGAATACAGACTTATATGAAAGAAATTGACCTGCCAAAAGTCCCGGAGAACATCCAAAATATATTAAATGGGAAAATATCAATGATGGAGATTATAGAAGCTATAAAAAGGCAAAAGAAAGACAAGACCCCAGGTCCAGATGGACTTCCTGCAGAATTTTATGTAGCATTACAAGATATACTAAGCCCAAACTTGAAGGAACTGTGTAA
>NW_015390887.1:0-3310 GCF_001527695.2 Protobothrops mucrosquamatus | reverse complement strand
ACCCCAAGGTAAACAACTTCAGAGAGGCAGAGCTGTAATTTAGACATAGAGGCCTTGTGCCCTTTAGCAGCAAGACTTTGAAGCAAAACAAGGGAATCGGTCATACTAGCATCTAATGTAGGAGAGGCGAGTAAAAGGTCATCCACGTACTGTATAAGGGTGGATTCCATGAGGAAAGTAATATCGGTCAGATCTTGGCGCAGAATTTGAGAAAAAATAGAAGATGATTCGCAGTAACCCTGTGGAAGGCAATGCCAGGTTAACTGCAGACCATCATATTGGAAAGCAAACAAAAACTGGAAATCAGGATGAATAGGAATAGAGAAAAAGGCAGAGGAGAGGTCAATGACAGTAAAATAACAAGCGGTAGGGGGGATAGAAGACAAAATAGTAGCAGGGTTGGGAACAGTGGGGTAAGAAGGTATTACAATATGGTTGATATGATGAAGGTCTTGAATGACTCTCCACTTACCAGAAGACTTCTTCTGGACAGGTAATATGGGGGTATTGCAGGAACTTCGCGTAGGAACAAGATTACCTTGCTCTAGGAGGGACTCAATAACAGGGCAGATGCCCTCCTGAGCCTCTTTGGACAACGGGTACTGTGGGACTCTAGGAAGGGGTTTGGTAGGGTCCAACTGGATGCGAGCTGGTTGGGCCGAACGAATGCGGCCAACTTCAGAATGAGTAGACTATAGAACATCAGGAACCTTAGCCATAAGGTCTTGTTGTAACGTGGCAAGAGAAGAGTCAGAAAGGGAAGCAACAGGGTGTAGGGTAACAGAGTCAGGGGAAGAATGGAGACAAGCTAGAACAGAATGTTTAGCAGAGGGTGGTACATCTAAATAAAAACCATCAGGCTGACAGTAGATGGAGCATCCCATCTTACAAAGGAGATCATGCCCTTAGAGATTAAGTGAGGAACAAGGGCTAAGAAGGAAAGCATGCTCTTGGGAAATGGGTCCTAGCGAGACAGTAGCAGGAATAGAGACTGGGTTGGGAACAGGCACATTGATAATGCCAATGGCATTCACAACATGCTGGGAGTGTGGTGTATATGAGGGGATTCATCAGCCCGCAAGGTAGGATGGCCATTAATAGAAACCAGAAGTTCTGGATTAGAAGAACTAAGGGGAATAAGGGGAAATGCCGAAGAAAAGGCTGAATCAGCGGTTTTTGAACTATGAGATAGTCATTGTGGAGGGTGAGGACTCAGGAGAATGCTGAGGGGGATTTCTTGGGCGAGGAACCTGGGGACGGGGTTGGGACTGTTGTGGGAAACCAGGGGAAGGCAGATACGGACATGCAGATTTAAAGTGACCTTCCAATGCACAATTGAAGCAATGAAAGGTTTTCTGCTGGGGAGTAGAAGGAAAATTGGGGTGTGAATTAAAAGAGGTAGGAAATTTAGGTGGTATTATCCTAGGCCTTGAGCGAGGGGGTGGAGCAGGCGGATACTCAAGGGCATGGAGTTGTAGGGCCATAAGTTTGGTCTCCTTCTCCTCCCGTTTTTGTTTAAAGGAAGAGGAATAGTGGTCAGCAATATCCACTATTTCAGAAAGTGACTTGCCCTTTCATCCAATGACATTTGTCCTAATAGCCTCGGCAATTTTAGGGCAGAGTCCATTAACAAAAAAGGAAACCATACCTTCTGTTGCATTAGAGCGGGGATCCTGCACCCCAGAATGTTGTTCAAAAACCAGGGTGAGATGTTCCATGAATTCAGCAGGTGACTCCCGGTCAAGCTGCTTGCAATCTTTGATCTTTCCCCAATCGGTTTTAATGGGGCATACCTCGGTAATGTTAGCAAGCAAGCGCAGACGTATATTGTTAATGTCGGTAAGGTCAAGCTGTTGAGAAGGCCAAGTGGCCTTCTCTTTAATCCGTTCCCAGGTGCCCTTTGGCACCTGCCCACATGAGTTGATTAAGATCAGTCCAGGTTGGGTTATAAGCCTCAATGATAGTTTCCAATTCTTCCTTAAATTTAGCATGCTTGTCCCGGATATTGGGAAAGGACACTGCCATATTTTGAATTTCAGCCTGGGACCAGGGAACATGAACCTGCACAAGTTTAGGTACAGGGACACCGTTAACATTTTCTGAAGAACTGGGCATAGTGCAGAGAGGGAATTGACCCACAGGCTGTTAAGAAAGGTCAAGGGGATCACAAGACTTAGGATGGGAAGGAAAAAAAGGAGCAGCTCCAAGCAGGATAGAAGAAATAGGAGCAGCACTACGGGTCTGAAAAGCAATGCAGTCACGGGTTCTAAGGTCTGACAAAATGGAGGCCACATTAGGGGAAAACGGAGCTGTCGCATCGCCCGGTGAAGAGGGAGCTCCTTCTGGAATTTTTGCCAAATGCGACACCAGGGCCAATCCATATTCCAAACCTAATGTCTTATTAAGATGGACAAGTTCAGCACGAAGGAGAGTAGAAAGACTAATCAAATGTCTATCACCAGCTTTCAGAGAGTTTTGTATATCCTGAATGAGAGCCTTTAGAGCAGGAGAAGGGGAGGGAGTAGAGGGAATAGTAGTAAGCATGGTAGTAGGAGTGGAAACAGGAGTGTCATGGGAAGTCGCAGATGGTGATAGAAGGAGAGGAGAGACGTGGCCAATGGGAGGAGGTGTGGGGGCAGAAGGGAGTGGGTGCGGAGGGATAAGAGGGGGGAGGAGTGGAGTGGAGGAGAATGGGGAGGAGAAAGAGGTAGGAGAGGGAGAGAAGGAAAGGGGGAGGAGCTTTATAGGAAGGGGCCGAGAGAAGGAGCATCTGGGATACTCCAGTAGCAAGTCTGGGGCATGGTCTTCTTCAAGGTTGGGGAAAACAGGGGACAAAGGGCATATCTTGGTAGCAGGCAGCTGGGCTTTCTTGGTGGCCTCCACTGCAGCATCTTTTCAATAAAAACTTTTTATTAATTTTTCAACTAACCCCCCCAAAGTCTTAATACAAATATGGTATACATTAATAAAAAAATCATATTAAATACAGACATAAAAATTTCAGAGCAGCTCGGCAGCCCCCCCCCTGCATCCACCCTCTCTTTCACCCTTCCTACCTACTTCCCTCCTCCCCTCCTATCCTCCTACCTACACATCTCTCCTCTCTTTCAGCCACCCCACACATCCCACCTCCTTCCTTTCCTCATCCTTCGGATGCAGTTTGGGGGTACTGGCCGAGCATCTCCTTTTCATAAAACTTTACATTATTTCTCTACAACATTTTAATACACCAACTTTTACATATCTCTACCCTCCTTCATCCCCCCCCCCCCCCCCCCGGACTTCCCAGAACTGAATACAGGGTTAAGCA
>NW_015390886.1:43007-49372 GCF_001527695.2 Protobothrops mucrosquamatus | reverse complement strand
CAAGGCAAATAGGTGGGCATGGAATGCTGCAAGTACATCAGATGGTTGAAGAAGAAGAAATGGCTTTGGAAGAATATCTGAAGGACAGTGATGAAGATGCACTGAAATTAGTATATCAGGAAGGCTTATTGACTACTGGAGAGACCAAACTGGCCTACAAGAAAGACCAAATGAAGAACAGAATAGAGACATGGGAAGACAAAGCACTACATGGCCAGTACATTAAAAAAAAAATAGCTAGGAAAGCAGATAATAACAAGACCTGGCAATGGCTAAGAGCAGGAAAATTGAAGAAAGAGACCGAGGGACTAATTATGGCTGCACAAGACCAAGCCTTAAGGACAAATGCATATAAAGTCAAAATTGAGAAGACAGCAATAGACAGTAAGTGCGGCCTATGCAAAGATGCCGAAGAAACAGTAGACCACCTGGTAAGCTGCTTCAAGAAGATCACACAGACTGACTACAAGCAGCCGCATGACAAAGTAGCAACAATGGTGTATTGGAAGATCTGCAAGAAACATCATTTACCTGTAAGCAAGAACTGGTGGGATCATAAAATAGAGACAGTCATAGAAAATGATAAAATTAAACTGCTCTGGGACTTCAGAATTTAAACAGATAAGCACCTGCAACATAACACCCCGGACTTAACAATTGTCGATAAAATAGACAAAAAAGTCTGGATAGTGGATGTAGCAGTGCCTGGAGACAGCAGAACAGACGAGAAAGAACTGGAGAATATAACAAAATAAAAAGACCTACAAATAGAAATAGAAAGACTATGGCAAAAACAAGCAAACTGGTGGGATCATAAAATAGAGACAGTCATTGAAAATGATAAAATTAAACTGATCTGGGACATCAGAATTTAAACAGACAAGCACCTGCAACATAACACCCCGGACTTAACAATTGTCAATAAAAAAGACAAAAAAGTCTGGATAGTGGATGTAGCAGTGCCTGGAGACAGCAGAACAGATGAGAAAGAACTGGAGAATGTAACAAAATACAAAGACCTACAAATAGAAATAGAAAGACTGTGGCAAAAGCAAGCAAGGGTAGTACCAATAGTAATAGGCGCCTTGGGTGCAATCCCAAAACAACTGGAGCACCACTTGAACATCATTGGCATTGACAAATTTGCCATTAGTCAATTGCAAAAGGCGGCCTTACTAGGAACTGCTTCCATCCTGCGATATCTGCAATAACATCAAACATCCACATCTGCCTATCCCAGGTCCTTGGTAAGGACTCGATAGGTAGACAAAATGCCAAATCCAGTCTGAACATCTGGCTGACTGTGCGATGATCCATAATAATAATAAAGTTGGAAGGGACCTTGGAGATCATCTAGTCCAACCCCCTGCTCAGGCAGGAAACCCTATACCATTTCGGACAAATGGCTGTCCAGTCTCTTCTTAAAAACTTCCAGTGTTGGAGCATTCACCGCTCCTGGAGGTAGGTTGTTCCACTGATTAATTGTTCTAACTGTCAGGAAGTTTCTCCTTAGTTCTAGATTGCTTCTCTCCTTGATTAGTTTCCATCCATTGTTTTTTGTCCTGCCTTCAGGTGCTTTGGAGAATAGCTTGACTCCCTCTTCTTTGTGGCAGCCCCCTGAGATATTGGAACACTGCTAGCATGTCCCCCCTTGTCCTTCTCTACATTAAAGTAGACATACCCAATTCCAGCATCCATTCCTTATATGTTTTAGTCTCCTGTCCCCTTTTTTTCCCTTTGTTGCTCTTCTCTGTATTCTTTCTAGAATCTCAACATCTTTTTTACATCATGGTGACCAAAACTGGATGCACTATTCCAAGGCATTGTAAAGTGGTATTAATACTTCACGTGATCTTAATTCTATCCCTCTGTTAATGCAGCCTAGCACTGTGTTGGCTTTTTTGACAGCTGCAGCACACTGCTGGCTCATATATCTACTAGGACTCCGAGATCCCTCTCACAGTTACTACTACTGTTGAGCAAGGTATCCCCTATACTATACCTGTACATTTGGTTTTTCTTTCCTAAATGTAGAACCTTACTTTTTTCACCATTGACTTTCATTTTGTTAGATAGTGCCCAGTGTTCAAGTCTGTCCAGATCCTTTTGTATCTTAAGCCTGTCTTCTGGGGTGTTGGCTATTCCTGCCAGCTTGGTATCGTCTGCAAATTTGATGAGTTCCCCATCTATCCCCTCGTCCAAATCGTTGATGAAGATGTTGAAGAGCACTGGGCCCAGAACAGAGCCCTGGGGCACCCCACTACACACTTCCCTCCATGTAGATGCGGTTCCATTGAGGACCACACGCTGAGTATGGCCGGTCAGCCAGCTACGAATCCATCTGGTGGTGATGCTGTCTAACCCACATTTCTCTATCTTATCAAGTAGTAGGTTGTGATCTAATTTATCAAATGCTTTCCTGAAGTCCAAGTAAATTATATCTACAGCATTCCTCTGATCCACTAATTTTGTCACTTGGTCAAAGAATGCAATAATATTTGTCTGGCATGATCTGTTATTGACAAACCCGTGTTGGCTTTTAGTAATGACTTTGTTTGCCTGTAGGTGTTCGCTGATTCATTGTTTGATTATTTTTTCCAGAATCTTCCCAGGTATTGAGGTCAGGCTGATAGGTCTGTAATTTCCTGGATCCATTTTTTTCCTTTTTTGAAGATGGGAACTACATTAGCTCTTTTCCAGTCCTCTGGTAGTTCCTCAGTGCTCCAGGATCTTTGAAAAATATAGTTCAGTGGTTCTGAGATCACATCTGCCAGTTCCTTGAGAACTTTGGGGTGTAATCCATCTGGTCCTGGTGATTTGAACTTGTCTAGGGTGGACAGATGCTCACTTACCATTTTCTTGCCTATCTTAACTTGTGTTTATATTCTGTTTTTTATGACACTATTTTTGATAGGTTGGTCTGTTTTTTCTCTTTGTGTAAAGACAGATGCAAAAAATGAGTTAAATAGTTCTGCTTTCTCCCTGTTGCTTGTCACTTTCTTGCCACTTTCCCCCATTATTGGACCAATCATTTCCTTCACTTTTTTTCTTGTTTTTTACATGTTGAAAGAAGCTTTTTTTGTTATTTTTGACTTTAGTCGCAAGCCTTAGTTCATTTTGAGCCTTAGCTTTCCTCACTTCATCTTTGCAGGCTTGGGCTATTTGCTGATATTCTGCCTTAGTTATGTGCCCCTCTTTTCACTTTCTATACTTGTCCTTTTTATCTTTCAATTTATCAGAGAGTTCTTTACGCAGCCATGCTGGTTTCTTTTGAGAGCTGTTATTTTTCAGGTGGCTACTCTCAATCTTCAGAAGTATTGAAATGCCATTAATCCAGGAAAATAATAAATTTGCTGAGGTGAAACAGAATGGCTTTATACAGGAACTCTGAGGGTGTCATATTTTTAGACATTTCAGTTCAATTCTCTTTGCACTAAAGAAGAAAAGTAGCCAAAGTTTCAAATCATTTTCCTAGCAAAATTGGAATAAGCTGCTATTTTTATTATTTGCCAGACACTTTATTTTGTACAGGGGTTAAATGATATATTAACTTTTGTTTTATTATGTTTTAGAAGAATATGTTTAAATTCAGTAAGAAAGTATAGCATGAGATAAGGAGAAATCAGAGTTTGGAGTGTTCTAATAGAAAAAAACCTTTCCTTGGACAGCTTTAATTAGGGTTTGCTTTAAGTTTTAACTTCCATTTTAAGCATACCTAAAGATCTTTAAATTGAAAGAAATTTATTGAAAGAATGTAATGACAAATCAAATTATGTGGTATCTTTTAGAAAATACCATGTTTTCCTGAAAATAGGACCCACCCAGAAAACAAGCCCTAGCATGATTTTTTGGCATGCGCCCAATATAAGCCTTAACCCCCAAATAAGCCCTAGTTAAGAGCCCACTCATGCCATCCCACCGTCTGGTTACTCGCAGTTGTAATGGGGCAGGAGAACATGCGTTGGATCAGTGCTGCTGCCACAAGGTGAGGCGAGGCAGGTGCAGGAGTTGGAGCTTCCCCATGCGCCCCACACCTGCTTACCTCAGGGCCCATACAGCCAGGCCACTCCCCACTTGGCAACCTCTTTCCACCCATTCAATGACCTGGCTGCCTCCCTGCCTCCCTTTCACTCCCCTATCAAGCCATGCTACGGGCGATGGGTGGGGGATGTCTGGTTGCCTTACCTGGTCCTCCTCTGCTGTTTCAGAGGCAGGGGGGGGAGTAATGGTGAAAGGCCTCTGCCACTGCTGCACATCAGCTGCGGCTGCCATGTCTGCCACTGGAGGGGCTTTCTTCGGTTCCTGCCAGCCCCATTCTGCCCCACAGATCATCTGCCTGGCAGCAATGGCCACCTTCTCCTCCTCTGCCTGCCACTTGGATCCTGCAGCCCTACATCACTTTATCTGCTGCCTGTTTGCCGCCTGCATTTTATACTTTCAACGGCAGCAATTCTGGAGGCTGGTGGTAGGCTCTCTGCATCATCCTTGGGCTGATGGTTTTGGCTACTTGGCACCTTTGCAGCACTGTCCACACAGCCACAGGAGAGTTATAGTAGGTCTGGTGGCAGGGGCTCTCTAAAGATCATGCTGCCATGACTCCAGCCACCAACTCTGTTGGAATATTCATGAGCAGGAAGAGTCATGTGGTAACTCAGTCAGCCAATGTGAAGAAAGTGCTACTGAGTCTGTGCAAAAGGTTTGGAGTTAGAAGCTGGATTTTGTTTGTTTCAGTTTCAGTCTCAGGTCTGTCTCTGCTGTAAGAAGTCTTCATTTGTGCTATGTTGCTGTAAAGAAGAATGTATGGTATTGTAAATAGTTTTATATGAATATAAAGAGTTTATTTGAATCAGCTAAACGCAGTCAACTGTGAGAGCTTCTGATTTATTTTTTCACCAATAGAGAAATTAAAATTCTCTAACAGGTTCTGGGCCCAGAGCTTATTAAGGACTGCATTGTAATTTGAAGCTGGAAGAAATTGCCGGTGTTTAGAAAAGTATAAGAACAAGGCAGAATTATCAGAATGGCTGCAATGGAATTTAAGGAAAGCTCTGTGCCTTGTTTAGGCCAAAAGAATTACATTATATGGGCTGCGAAGATGGAATGTTTGCTGAAAACAAAAGAGCTGTGGTATATTGTAGAAAATCCCCCACAAGTGTTTGCAGCTGCTGATAAGAAAAACATGACCAAGCCATGGCTTATCTCATCTTGAATTTAGATGATGAACAGTTTCTAAATGTTGCAAATCTAAAGACTGCAAAGGAAATTTGGCTGAAGTTGAGAGCTGTGCACGTGAATGTTTCTGCATGCAATATAGTGCAATTGTCCAGAAAACTTTACAGAGCCTGTTTGCAACCAGGTGAATCTGTGGAACAGCATTTAAATAAAATGCAAAGTTTATTTTTGGACTTAGAACAATGTGGGATTAAATTCCCTGAGTCACAGAATGTTTTATTGGTGTTGAACAGTTTAGATAAAATGTGGGACACAGTTTCTGCTATATTTGAGTGTAAAGAAGAGAAAGACTTAAATTTTGAGGCTTTAAAGGCATGTTTGCTTAATGAAGAAGAGAAGCACATTTTTAGAAGCAGCCAAGAGGAGGAGAAATTCCTGAGGAGGGGGTCCAGACTGCAAGTCTCCGGAGCAGGAACCAGCAGCAGATGGGACCAAATTGCAACAAAAGAGAGATTTTGCAAGCTGCAAGAAAAGAATTGCTACATTTGTGGAGTGAGCACACATCTGAAAAGGAACTGTTTGCAGAGGAACAATTTGCAGAACAGAACATTTGTGCATGCAAAGAAGACTAAACTGCAAAAGGAACATTTTGGTGTTGCAAAAGTTTGCAATAGCAACAACAGAGACAACTGGCTAATAGATAGTGGGGCAAGTCAAACAATTGTTAATGGCTCTGAATTATTTTGCAGGTTTATTCCAGTAGCACAAGAAGCTGTGGCTTTGGCAAATGGCCAGAAAGCAAAAGTCATTGGAAGAGGCGATGTAAAAATCCCATATTTGGAATCAAAGTTTACCAATGTGCTTTGTGTACCTAAAATGGAATATAATTTGTTAAGTGTGTCTAATTTAGACAAACAAGGTTTTGAGATCATTTTTGTAAATGGGAAGTGTCTCATCAAAAGGAATGGGAATATTTGTGCAGAAGGCATAAAGAAAGATAATCTATATGTATTGCAGGGACAAAAGGTTCAATGTTCCCATATATTTAAGAATGTTGCAGAGCATGATTCATGCATTCATCTTCTACATAGAAGACTTGGCCATGCAAGCTTTAAAGTTTTGCAGCAAATGCAAGAGTTTGCAGAAGGGCTAAATTTGAAGGGATGCAAAACATATTTGGACTGTGCAGTATG
>NW_015390886.1:37736-41723 GCF_001527695.2 Protobothrops mucrosquamatus | reverse complement strand
CTCCCACACCCATGAGTATGGATTTTTATAATAGTTTAAGTGCGGACAAAGGTGAAACCTGTGATCAAGAGATATATCACTCAGCAATAGGGAGTTTGTTATATCTATCACAGTGGTCCAGACCAGACATAGCTTGCGCAGTAAGCATTTTAAGTCGTTTTACTGCTGCACCTACAAAGTTACATTGGATGGGTGTAAAAAGGGTTCTCAGATATTTAAAGGGAACCATAAATTTGGGTCTTCAAATACAGATTACTGAGGAATTGAAATTAAAGTGTTATGTCAATAGTGACTATGCAAATGACATAAACACAAGGAAATCAAATTCTGGGATTATAATATTGTTTGGAGGGACTCTGATTGGATAGAAATCCAGAAAACAAACAACTGTTGCTATTTCAACAGCGGAAGCAGAGTTTATTGCTTTATCTGAATTGTGTTCTGAAGTAACATGGTATGTACAGTTGTTGCAAGATTTAAATATTAATGTAAAAGAATCTGTAAAGGTATTTGAAGACAATGCTGCCTGTATAAAAATGGCAACTGGTGACTGGGTGAAGAACAGAAGTAAACATGTAGACATTAAGTATTGTAATGTCAGGGAAGCTGTAAAAGGAAAATTGATTAGTTTACATCATTGTTCTTCTGAGGATAATTTGGCAGACATGACTAAACCATTGGGTGGTATTCACTATGGAAAATGTATTAAGTCAATAGGTCTGGTGTCTCTTCCTGTCATGAAGGGAGGAGTGTTGGAATATTCATGAGCAGGAAGAGTCATGTGGTAACTCAGTCAGCCAATGTGAAGAAAGTGCTACTGAGTCTGTGCAAAAGGTTTGGAGTTAGAAGCTGGATTTTGTTTGTTTCAGTTTCAGTCTCAGGTCTGTCTCTGCTGTAAGAAGTCTTCATTTATGCTATGTTGCTGTAAAGAAGAATGTATGGTATTGTAAATAATTTTATATGAATATAAAGAGTTTATTTGAATAAGCTAAATGCAGTCAACTGTGAGAGCTTCTGATTTATTTTTTCACCAATAGAGAAATTAAAATTCTCTAACAAACTCTACCATGGCTGCGTGGGCAGAGCTACGAAGGGGGCCGGTGGCTGAAACTTCCAGCCCAGGGATCATGGAGAGAGCCTACCACCAGCCTCCAGAGCTGCCGCCATTGAAACCATAAAATCACAGGTGGCAAACAGGCAGCAGGCAGTGTGATGCAACATTGCAGTATCCAAGTGGCAGGTGGAGGAGGAGGCTGGCAGGTGATCTGCAGGGTGGGTCAAGGGTAGCCACTGAGGTCCAAAGAAAGTCCCTCCAGCGGTGGATGTGGCTGATGTGCAGCGGCAGTAGAAGCCATTCACTTTCACTCTCCCCTGCCTCTGAAACAGCGGAGAGGGACCAGGTAAATTGACCGAGCCTCCCGTGCCTATCCTCCATAGCATGACACTCAGCTCAGGAGGGGAGTGAAAGGGTAGTGGTGTGTGGGCAGCTAGGTCATTGAATGGGTGGGGGGAGGTTGCTGAGCAGGGAGTGGCCTGGCTGTGGGGGCCCTCAGGTAAGCAGGTACAGGGTGCATGGGGCAGCTCCACCCCCCACCTGCTTCGCCTCACCTCATGGCAGCAGCACCAGTGTGACACGCGCTCACCTGCCCTGTTGCGACCACAAGGAACCAGACGGTAGGATGGAGTGAGCGGACGGCCCCAAAGTCAGACATCCCCCCAAAATAAGCCCTAATGATTTTTTTGCCCCCCCCAAAATAAGATCTAATCTTATTTCCAGGGAAACATGGTAGACAATGACATTTTACTGATCTAAGAATAAATTCCAGAGGAACTTATTGCCAAATAAATATAATTAAATATGAAATTGGTTGATATTGATTAATATTTCAAAACATTGTCCTTAGGTCAAAATGAATGATGAGGAATCTTTATTGTAGCCAATAACCAGTCCAAAAATTATCTATTATGATCTGTACCAAATATTACTTTTTCCAATTCATTAGGAATTTTAACTACGTTGGTTGTTCCCAGCCACGAACAGCCGCACTATAAGTAGTGTAACTTTATGATCAGCACACAATTACTGTGATGCTTAAAGCTGAGTCTCTATGCTGATAGCCTTAAAAACAGAAAGACCAGAATCTATTATTTCATTTTAGAATATTGTGCAAAACAAAGATTATTATAAGTAATCTGGTGCATGGTTAACATTAAAAATGGTTTGTAGTATGTGTGCATTAAGAGATATATGGTAATTAAAGTGAGAACTAGGTATTGAGTTAATATTCTATGTGTCTAATAGTTACTGAATTTTAGTTACTTCTGGTATTAAATTACATAGAAAAAACTTTTCAGAAATAATTTGGCTTTTATTAATGGAGAAGTATTATTCTCCATTAATTATTAATGGAGAAGTTGCTCATGCCTCTTGTCTTATATGAAACCTAAATACACTAGATTAATTTAATCCACATCACAAAAGGAAGAAAGAAATATAATTTGAATTGCTTAAGAATGGTTGGGAATGAATTTCTTTTTAATAAAAATATAAAACTTGTGAACTAATTTCATGATCTCAAACTTCTGGGTAGCTTAAAAATGATTGGGTTTCATTTTCAAAATGTAGGATTCTTCTTATGTTTGGAGCAATGAAAGTAAAAATGTTTAGTTACATTATGTTGATCTGAAGGATATTGTGACTTCATTCCATGAGAAAAGAAATCAGCCAAACATTGTACATTAAATTCCATTTTGTCCCAGCTGGTAAAATTCTTCAGTACTATGGAAAAGTATTTAGGATTTACTGTTATGATAAGTACTGCAAGCTGGAAACTAGAATAAATATTTGAGTCTAATTAGACAATTGTGAATTGTAAAGTATAATTATAAATAGATTAGAAACAAACTTTCTCTTTCCTATGTCTACTATTGCAGCTGTTTTCCTCAGTAATTTTGAATGCCCAAGCATTTCTCTAAGCACAAGAAAATTGTATTTTCCCCACCCATTGCCCCTTACTTCATTAAGTGCATTTTAAAATTCTTTACATTTTCTTGGTTAAAACTTATATTTCTTTCTACCTAATTTATATAATTAATATATGGCAGTATAGCATATACAGTATATATGTTAATACCTAACAATGTTCCCTTTTTAAAAAATACTGTTTTCCGATTTAGACCTGGAAGCCAAGTTCATTTATTCCCATTTTTTAGGAGCTTGTACATTTTTTCAGTACCAGTAGTTTCTACTGCTCCTGGGAATTTAGTGCCCTTTATCATTAGGGACCTTTCTCTATTCTCTGGCAAACAGCCAGCTGCCACATCCTGTTAATATTTTTCTGCTTGTCTTTAGGAAGTGCCCAGTCTTGAGAAAACACATCACGTAGGGAAGCACATTGCTCTTTTTCCGCATCATGGTTAGGAATTGTGAGAGTCAAAAATGTAGTCAGATTGTCTGGGTCCAATTCCAAAGGGGATAATCATAGCCATAAATTGGAAGAAACTAAAATAGCTGGTATACTTGATAATGTTCCCTTTGGATTTTGAGTTGTAATGGATTTTTTATCAATTCATCTTTAAACTGAAGTGGGTAATGAGATATGCTCATGCTTGAATAAAGCTAGCAAGTTTGCCCTACTTTTGGAATAATTTTTAAGTGCTACAATAATAATGATACTTCTTTCTTAAAAGAGGTAACTGTTTGAATTAAACAATGATTTGTTATAGCACAAACAAGCCAATTACTGTTTTACTTAGGACTGTTGTGGTGCTGGATATATAAATAAAGCCTCCATGTCATCTGTTTTATGTATTGAGGTTCGCGGCATTGAAGCAAGACACATGTTGTAAACAAACACTTCTTTTTTTTTTATTGAAAACTTTTATAAGTTTTACAATATACCTCCCCTCCTCCCCAAAACCCACCCTTCCCTACCCCCCTCCCTCCCCCCCGACTTCCCAGAGCCAATCACAGGGTTAACAATACAA
>NW_015390886.1:34034-37209 GCF_001527695.2 Protobothrops mucrosquamatus | reverse complement strand
TTTTGTCCAAATCTTCCATAATACCCAGCAAAAATAACTGCGGCTTAAACTTTATCTTTTTCTTAAAAATATTTTGAATATTCCACCATATCTTTATCCAAAATGCTTTTACCCCCCTACATGTCCACCACATATGAAAATAGGTTGCATCTAAATTTCCACATCTCCAACACTTGGGTTGTAGATTAGGATACATGCAGGACAGTTTTTGAGGGTCCAAATGCCACCTATAAAACATTTTGTAAAAATTTTCTCTTAAATTCTGAGCTTGAGTAAATTTTACATTCCTAATCCAAATTATCTCCCATGTTTCCAATAGGATCGGTTCTTGTATATTTTGAGCCCATTTTATCATACAATCCTTCACCAATTCTGTTTCCGAATCCAATTCAACCAATACACCATAAATTCTTTTTATGTGAGCTTGAGATTGATCTCTAATCTGTTTGATCAAATTTACATCCTGTACTGTAATACCAAACTTTTTGATCCAAACGCCACCTCATTGACAATTGGTTATAATAAAACCAAGAATATTCAATATTTTCTTGTTTCAAATCTACTAAAGATTTAAGTTGCCAATCTCGTCCTACCGGAAAAAGTAATTCCTTATAAGAAACTTTATCCAAATTAACTCCCCTAGATATCCCCTCTATTATCTGTCCTGGACTTGCCCAAATAGGAATCTTATAATTCAATCTATAATAATATTTCTTCCAAACTCGAAGTAAGGCACTTCTTAAAATATGAGCCTTAAAATTTCTGTCTACTTTTTTTATCATAAATTAAATATGCCTGCCAACCAAATAACAAGTCCCATCCTTCAAGAGAAAGTATATTTCTGTTTGTCAAATTTAACCAATCACTAATCCATGTCAAAACCACCGCATCATAATATAATTTTAAGTTGGGAACTTTAAGTCCTCCTCGTTCTCTTATATCCTGCATAATCTTGAACCTAACTCTTGGTTTCTTGCCCGCCCAAATAAACTTTTGCCATCCCTCATTTTGCCATCCCTACAAATTGGCATCTTTTTTTAAAATAGGAATCATTTGAAACAAGAAAAGAAATTTAGGAAGAACATTCATTTTTACTGCTGAGATTCTTCCCAACAGAGATAATTGCAATTTTTTCCAATCACTTAAATCCTTTTTCACCTTAACCCATAGAGCTTCATAATTATTCTTATACAATTTTGCATTAGAAGCTGTAATATAAACCCCCAAATATTTTATCTTTTTAACCATTTCAAAACCTGTAAGTGTAACTAACATATCTTTATCATCCTTAGACATATTTTTCGGTAATATCTTAGTCTTGTTACAATTAACCTTAAAACCAGAAACTTTCCCATATTGTGCAATAATTTCAACCACATCAGTTACCGAATCTATCGGCTGAGTTAATGTTAACACTAAATCATCTGCAAAAGCTCTTAATCTATAATCAATCTTATTAACCTTACTTCCTTTTATTATAGAAGACTCACGAATTTTAATTAACAAAATCTCCATTGTTAACACAAATCACAATGGAGATAAAGGACATCCTTGTCTAGTTCCTTTTTCAATTTTAAATGCTTCTGTTACCCCCCCCCCCATTAACTATAATCTGTGCTGATTGCTGTTGATAAATAGCCTTAAGAGCAAACAATTTTTTTCCCCAAAATTCATTCTATCTATAACCTGAAACAATCCAATTGATCAGATGCTTTTTCAGCATCTAAAAATATAAAAGCGGCCGGAATTTGGTTATTCATATCCAAATATTCAATTAAGTTAATAATCTGTCTTACATTATACTTCATGTATCTTCCAGTTATAAATCCAAATTGGTCACTGTGAATCAATTGGCACAACACTTGCATTAATCTATTTGCCAATACTTTTGAAAAAATCTTGTAATCTATATTCAATAAAGATATAGGTCTATAATTCTTGGGTTGCGTCAAATCCAGACCCTCCTTTGGTATTAAAGATATAAAAGCAGTCCTCCAAGTAGGAGGTACCTCTTTGCCCAGCAAAATACTATTAAATAGTTCCTTTAATGGTTCTATCATTTCTTCAATTAACATCTTGTAATAAACTGCTGTAAATCCATCTGTACCTGGGGCCTTACCAACCTTTAATTGTTTAATTGCCCCCTTAATCTCCTCAGATGTAATTAAACTATTCATTTTTTCCCTTTGATTATCTGACAATCTAGGAAAATGTGCCTCCTGTAAATACTTATCTATTTCCCCAAATTGTATTTTTTCAGAGGCATACAACTTAGAATAAAATTCCAAAAAACTCTTCTTGACCAAATTTTGTTGAGATGTCATTTTACCATTATAATCTATTTTCTCTATAATTCTTGACTTCTGCTTCTTTCGTAGTTGATAGGCCAACCACCTTCCAGGTTTATTTGCGTTACAGAATGTATTGTATTTCATATACCTTAAACTAGTTGCTGTCTGGTCTGCTATTAACATATTAAATTGTTCCCTAAGCATAGTTATAGATACTTTTAAATTATTATCCATTGGATTTAAAATAAAAGCCTGTTCTTTCAATTTAATCTCCTCCTCTAGCTCTTTTCGTTTTTGAGCTTGCTTTCTCTTATAAGCACTATTTATAGAAATCAAAATACCTCTCATATACACTTTGCTAGCATCCCAGACTATTGAAATCGGAGTATATAAATTAAATTATTATTATTATTATTATTATTACCTTTATACATATTCAACAAAAAAAATTCTTTCAATTGGTCTTTACACTTCTGCACATTTATATCATATCTAAATAAATTTTCATTCAATCTCCAAGTTCTTCTCTTCCCTTCTTCACCAAATAATTCCATCCACACCGGACTATGATCTGACAATGTCCTAGGAAAAATCTTAGCATTCTTCACCTGGAAAGAAAGTCATTAGTTATATAAAAAAAGTCAATTCTCGAATAAGATTGATGCCTATCCGAAAAAAAGTATAGTCTTTCTCCAGCAGATGGTGGTGTAGAGTCCACAGAATGGGTTATTAATGCATTCCTGCCTAGCAGATAACTAAGGAAAAAAACTTCAGCCACGCCTCCCTCTGGGTGTGTCTTCCCCAGTTTTTTCCTTAGTTCTCAGCTTAGCAGACGTATTTTTCTTTGCTCCGCAAGGCTCCAAACTAGGCCTAACAGCCTCTAT
>NW_015390886.1:12173-31969 GCF_001527695.2 Protobothrops mucrosquamatus | reverse complement strand
TGATCTTTCGCTGTAATATGAGTTTCTTGCAAGCAAACAACATCATTTTTATGTTGCTTCAAATAGTAAAATATCTTTTTTCTTTTCTGCGGTGAATTCAAGCCATTAACATTCCATGTCAGGAACCTTGCCATCTTTAGTGGCAGAGAGCCTCAGGAACGCCCCTTGCAAATCAGCCGTCACTGATCTCTTCGGTCTCACTCCTCCCACTGACTCTGAACTTACTTGCTGCGCTATGGGTACCACATCCACTTTTTGTTGCTCTCTTTCTTTGCGTCTATGAGCTGCACGGGTCAATCTCTGTTATTTTGGATCATCTTTAATTTCCAAAAGTTGTAACTCAGCTTGAACTTGATCTTGTAAATTAATAACACTTGATGATGATGTAGCTCCTTGAATAACTTTATCTTCAGGAATTCTTTCCTTCCTAGTACCTTGTGGAGACACTGGTGAACCTGCTTTCAGAATTGAGCTGTAAAAATCCTTTGCTTTTGCCACCGTGTTGAGCCGATAACGTATGCCCATATAATTGACCATTATGCCAGCTGGTATATCCCATCTAAATTGAATTTGTCTCACTTTCAACTCTTCAGCCAAAAAGGCAAAATCCTTCCTTCTTCTTAGTATCTTGGGTGGTATTTCCTTTAGAGTTATAACATCTTCTCCTAAAATTTGAAATCTCTGCTTATAAAAAGCTTGAATAATTTCATTGCGGATTGATTTTCTTGAAAAGTAAATAACAACATCTCTTGGAAGGTTTCTCTGTCTTGCAACCCATGAATTAACTCTAAAAAATTTTTCCATTTCTCTCGTGATTTCTTCAGGTTGGCAGGACAAAACCAAGGCCAATTCTGCTGCAATTTCCTCCTCCAATTTTTCTTGGACATTTTCTCTCAGCCCTCTTATTCTCAATGCATATTCCATTTCTCTAAATTGTGACATAAGAATCTCATTCTGAGTTATATCCGCATTCTCTTCCACTTTCCCCAGTCTGATTTCCAAAGTTTCAACATGTTCCTCCACTTCCTCCTCATGCCCTTCAATGCGTTCTACATGGCCAGCCAAACCTTGCAATGCAAACAATATATCATCTCTCATCTCAACATTTTTTTCTTCAAGTTTCTCCTCAAAGTTTCTTTTCAAGCAACTCGTCCATTTCACATCTAATCTGTAAACAAACACTTCTTTATTCGTTCCTCAATTCTCTCAAATCAGCAAACAGGCACGCAGGCCTTTTATAGTCTCCCAAACCCGCCAATAGAAAATAACCTCTTTTCGCGCCTTGCGCATGCGCACAAGTCCGGTGCCAGCCAGTCTGGTCCCGGGCAGCTTTTCAGTTGCCCGGGACCATTTGCAACATTTCTGGGCCTGCTGAATTGCTTCAGCAGGCCCAGGACACAACACCCCTCCCCCCTGGATAAAACACACCACAGAAGTCACAATAGCCCACTACAGGTGTCTTGGACAGGATAAGTGTTAAACACAAGTTTCTTTTACTGCGCATTATTATTTATACTAAATATTAATAACAACAAATAAACTTTTAACAAAATAATGACAACAACCACTTTGTGGAACATAATTCTTTGACTAATAAGGTGGTCTTTGGACTTAATCCCCTTACATAACCTTTAAGGTATTTAGGTGGGCCTTTGGCCCTTTGTAACCGTCGCAGGGTCAGGGAGGGTGCCTGGCCTGACAGCTCACCTGCCAGTCTAGGCAGACCAGGATTTTTATTTAATGGTGCCTGGCCTACCTGCCCATCTGGTGGGCTCGATAGACCAGGATTTTGATGCCTTAGAATTCCAGGTGACCCACTCCGTTGCTGACTGGCTGGATCCTCTGAATCCCAGCCACGTTTCCTCGGAGGGGTGTAAATCCCCAAGCCCAATGGTGGAGTGGAATTCTCCAAGTCCACAATGGACCCCTCTTGGGAACATTGTCCCTCAGGCTGCGACCAGCATCAGAAGTGCCCTGCGTTGCAACAGTGCCCCAGTAGTCCCAGTCCCCCGTGTATGTGGCTGAGGGTGCCAGAGTCAGGAGCCGCCTCTATGGCAAACCCCCTCTCAGGAGAATTCCTGTTTGGAGCACTTGCAGAAGCCTGGGATGACCCCATTTCCGGAGCAATAGCTGAATCCTGAGAATGCCCCCGTTCCGTCACTGGACCCTGTGCATTAGTGTGTGAGAACTCACTGGAGCCGGGAGACTGAGGCCCAGAATGCAATTGATGGCCCTCCCCCCCGAGAGCAGAGCCAGGAGCGGAAATGTTGGACAACCGCCAGCGCAGTTGGTCAATATGGCGCCGAAGAATGCATCCATTGCCCAAGGCCACTTCGTATGAGAGTGGCCCTGAGACCTTGCATACAACAGCACTGACCCAGAGATGTCCAGGACCATAGTTCCTTGCCCAGATCGGATCGCCCACCTGAAGTTTCCTAGGTGCCCGCGGCTGTGACACCTGTGAAGCCACCCGGTCTGGGTGCAGTCTGTCCAACTTCGTGATGAGGTGGCAACCCTAGAGGAGTTCAGCTGGGCTCTTTCCAGTGGCAGTGCATGGTGTGGTGCGGTGTGCAAGAAGAAAATCTGCTAACCTGTGATGCCAGCTACCGTGTGTGATTCTTTTGAGTGCATCTTTGGTGGTGCGTACCATCCGTTCAGCTTGCTCGTTGGTGGAAGGGTGGAAAGGAGCTGACCTTGCATGCTGGATCACGTTGGCCTGTAGGAAAGCCTGGAACTCAAGAGAAGTAAATTGGGGCCCATTGTCAGAGATGAGGATATCAGGAAGTCCATGGTTAGCGAAGATTCCTCTCAATACCTGGATGGTCCTAGCAGTAGTAGTGGAGGAGACAGGTACAACCTCTAGCCACTTGGAATGGCTATCCACCAGGATAAGGAAAAATTGCCCCTGAAAGGGACCAGCATAATCTAAATGTACCCTTGACCAAGGGGTTTGTGTCTCCTCCCACCTGTGTACAGGGGCCTGAGGCATTTCAGGCCGTGACTGTTGGCACACCTGGCACCCGTGCACCTGGGCCTCGATAGCCTTATCAAGCCCAGGCCACCAAAGATGGCCTTGGAAAGCCTTATGCTGCACTTTGAGCGTGGCTTCTCCAAGTACACTAACCCTTGAATTTTGAAAGTCAGTAAGAATTAAGTTCGATGGTCTGAGTTTGACTCGAAGGCCACTACTGCTGCAAATCCTTTTAAAGGTATTGTGTGAAATGATCAATAGAGCGGACCCGGTGTCCATCTCCATTGATAAGGGAACCCCTTGTAACTTCACATCAATGTGAAGTTTCTTTTTAAGGGACTTGGTTAACCCTTAGGTAATTCTCTACCAAGGCCACATAGGAGTTACAGTGTTCCGGGTGAGAAACATCAAATTCTGACAAGCATCCCATCTTCGACATCTTCAGCTTCGAAATGCCTTGCTGCAAGCCTTCATTGGGGAAAGGGCCCGTTTGCCAAGCTCACCTCCAGCGATGCTGTACTGGCAGGTGAGTGCAGAGCTGGACGGCGACTTCCCAGGCTTCAGCCTCTTCAGATGAGGCTTACCCTCTTCTTATTGCCTTCTTCCTTGCAGCGATCCCACCATCGCCAATTTTATGTATTGAGGTTCGCGGCATTGAAGCAAGAGACATGTTGTAAACAAACACTTCTTTATTCATTCCTCAATTCTCTCAAATCAGCAAACAGGCATGCAGGCCTTTTATAGTCTCCCAAACTCACCAATAGAAAAGAACCTCTTTTCGCGCCTTGCGCATGCGCACAAGTCCGGCGCTAGCCAGTCTGGTCCCGGGCAGCTTTTCAGTTGCCCGGGACCATTTGCAACATTTCTGGGCCTGCTGAATTGCTTCAGCAGGCCCAGGACACAACAATCTGGATAAGAGGTGGCTTTTTGTGATGGAGAGTGAATATTTAGGTACAAGACAGAATTATTTCACTCCTTATTGGAGTGATTTGCCTATTTTTCTATCTTCAAGATATCACATTACAAGTAGTTTTTAAACTTTTCTTATACTGTATGCTGCTGGTTTTAACATATTAGAACATGTTAAACAGTCAAATATTAGCCTCAATATCTGTGTATTCAGCTTATTTTAAAATATATTCAGCAGACTTCCCTTTCTGAGTCTTGTAAGAAAAAAACTTATTTTGCTCTCAATTTATATATTTCCATTTTATGTAAACTTTTACATGGTTCAATTTTACTATTCCACACTAATTGCTTACCAATAGAGTTTTCAACTGCAACATACCTAACAGCTGAGAATATAGTTTAAAAGTGAAAGGAGTCTTACAGAAATTATCTGGGGATATGGAATTGGATGAAGTTCTGATTTAGAGTCATCCTTCAGGTTTTGAAAGATAGTTTTCAGGAGTTCACTTATGATGGCATCCATATAAAATTCATAGGAATTAACTGAGGCATGGTTTTAGCCTATATAGGCAGTGCTCATGGATATTTTCTATAGTTTGTACCATCAGTTTAATCAATCACATCCTTGCCTAGTTCATAGCCAAACATACTATTAGATCTGCAAGGCATATTACTTAAGCATCTTAAGCAATATGCCTTGCAGATCTAATAGTACCAATAGCAAAAATCTCCCTTGACTTTTTAAAAATCTTCTTACAAATTGGTGTCAGGTTACAGCTGAAAAACCCAAATGAAGTACAACACTGGAGACATGGTGATCTCTAATATTGACTTTATTAGGCATAGCATAGAAGTAAAGCTAGCTCTAGCAATATGGCGGAAAACAGATAATTAAAAGAGTGAAACTCCCTCTGTGTCAGTTCCGGTCATGTTGTCCAATTAATCTTCCAGCAATTGTTATGAGAAGAAAAATTCGGTTTGCCAAAATATCTCTTAAGCGGCCTCAGATCTCACACTGATAGGGAACACCTATGGATCTCAAGCGCCCCCCTTACAACTGTAGGCAAGCTAGAAGCAATAATGACAGTCCTAATAACAAATCTTCATAGCTTGACAGGCAGATCACCTACAGAGGTGGGGGAACCTGGAAAACAAAAAGGAATATATATTAATGTTTGTTAATCTTTTCCTTGTACTGGGCCAGCTTTCAGGGGTATCTAGTGTGGAATTTCTTTATCAAATGATCTGCTTTTATGTGATGAGCTTTTACCCATCTAGCTTCTGACATCGGATAACCTTTCCATTAGATTAAGTACTGCAATTTCCCTCTGTGGATTCTGGAATCGAGGATTCATTTGACCTCATTTCTCATTTCTCCCTCTATTATTTTTGGGGCTGGGGATGCCTTCCCTACTGGTCTCATAGTGGATCCCCGGTATGGCTTCAGTAAACTGCAGTGGAATACCGGGTACATTTTACCCACTATTTTTGGTAGTTTAAGCTCTACTGTCACCAGATTAATGACTTTTATGATAGGGAAAGGACTTATGTACTTTGGTCCTAAATTTTTGCAAGTTTGTCTCAACTTAAGATACTTAGTAGATAGAAACACTACATGGAATGGCCCTTGGGGAGTTTGCTTCTTATCTGCTTGTTTCTTCTGATTCTCGACCGCTTTAGTTAAAGCTTTCTTTGCATTGCTCCAAACCTGTTAGAATAAATCTACCTATTCAGTTAAGGTGCCCAAGGAGGGAGGCTCCTGAGGACATTCTGGCATTGACACAAACTCCATTCATGTGGCTAGTTTAAACAGAGTGAAACCGGTGCTACTGTGTACTTCATTCTTATACACCACCTCCGCAAAAGGCAGGAATCCTCTCCAATTACTTTGCTGGTAGTTGACATAGCATAGTTGACATAGGTGCTCCATGTAGCCGGTAGATGTGCTACAAAAACATCTTCACTAGCTTCTGGGAGGAGGGGAGTCCAGCACATGCAATGAAGTGGACTTGCTTGGAAAACAGGTCTATCACAGTCCAAATCATGGTGTTTCCGCACTCTCCAGTAGGTCCAACTAAAAAGTCCATGGCTATCTTCTCCCAGGGTCTGGTCGGATCAGCCACCTGCTGTAACAGTCCTGGACTCTTCCTTGGTAATCTCTTACTGCCTGCACAAACTGCACAAATCTTCTCATAGCTCTTAATGTCTCTCTTCATCTTTGGCCACTAGAACTGCTGATTAGCAAAATACAACATTTTTAGGATCTCAAAGTGGTCCGCTTGCTTGGCATCATGGTTGCATTGCAAGACTTGCTGTCTATTGGGAACAATGGAACTCACCACCTCCTCCCGAGTGCTCTTTTACTGGGGCATGCGTGAAAGGACATCAGCAAGGAAATTCTCCCCACCCCTGGAATATATTTGAACTCAAAATCAAATCTTTTTAAGTACTGTGTCCATTGGACTTGCTTAGGAGAAAGCTTGCAGGGGGTCTTTCGGGCTTCTAAGTTTTTATGGCCAGTCCACACTTCAAAGGGGACCTTGCTTCCCTCTAGGAATTGCCTCCATGTTAGTAGCAACCACCATACTGCAAAAGCCTTTCTCCATCATGATGATTGTAGCATCCACTGATGGGTAATCTTAGCCTTCCTGCTCAGTTGAGACCAAGTCAGAACTTTAGCCACGCCTCCTCTGGGCGGCTCCTTCCCAGTTCTTGACTTGGTCTCAGCTCAGTGGGACGCAATTTATTTGGCTCCTCAGCTAGGCTATTTCTTTAATTGAATTGGTTAGGGATTAGTGATTTCAATTGTTTATTGGTTCCAAATTTCGTTTAGATTAATTGGCTTCAAAATTAATTCAATTTACAGTAGGTCAGGAGCAATTTGGTGCCTGAGCTCCTGTAGGTCTGCAGGCCTGTAGGTCTACAGATGCTTTGTGGGCTGTTTTTTCAGCCGCGCCGGATCGCCAAAGGGATTAGCCTCTGATCAGCTGCTTAGCGCTGAAACGGAGGCTCGAGTTTGTCTGAGGTTCCCGGGAGCGCGATTCTGCTGGTGGGCCTCGTTTCACCAACCTCGTGGCCACGAGGTAGCTGCCAGTGAGGATGATCTGGATCGCAGTGGAGGCTGCGCGCCTGAACCGCAAGTTGCCTGATTGTTGCAGAAGGGGAGAAAGGGCTGTTTTCAACCAAATCCCTTCACTAACTTGAGCAGTCTGGAGGGATTGCCTTATTTGGGGGAAAGATTGTTGGTGGACGCCATTTTGGAGGATGGAGAGTCTCGCGGCCGCCATTTTGTTTTTGAACTGTTAGGGCATGGCTGCCATTTTCAGACCTCGTTTCTGGCTTTATCTCTCCCTCATCGAATATCTGACTAGAAAAAAGGAATTATTTGACTCTCCTGGGACAGCCCCAGGGTATTCCTTTCAACTTCCCTTGGTTTCTTGCTATACCTACTATAGAGGTCTTTAACTGTTTCCCTTGGGTGTGTGTGTGCATATTATCTTACCTTGCATTTAATCACCATATCCATCACAATTCTTATTGTTCTCTTTGTCTGGGAGAGAGTATTTCAAAGTCCACCTGTTCATATAGCTTGCGGCACTGTGCCTGCAGGGCCTGCACAGGCAGTTCTAGAGTACTGTCTGGCTGTTTGTCATCGTGGTTCATCAGGGCGCGGGAGCTTCCCTCTCTGATAACCAGGTCTGCATGTTATTTCCCCCTTTCCTGGGTATCTCTTTCCGGAATATCCAGTGAACGATGGCAGACAGTGCTACTCCTGAGTCATCGCAGGGCTCTGCAGTTCCCCCCACTCAAAAAAAGTGCAGATCTTCTGAATTGACAGCAGGGGGGGGAGAAGAAGGCCAAAACAAAGAACATAGAGCCCTCCAAAGCTGCTGAGCAAGAGGCCTCGAGGAGACATCAGGCGCTGGAGAAGGAATTCTCCAGAGTTCAAAGACTTAGGTCCAGCGAGGTTGAAGTGGTTTCCCCCGCTTCACTGGATCCTTTCCCTTTTGGGTCTCAACTTGCATCTTCTCAAGAAGCCCCCAGGGCTTGGTCTCCTCAGGGGGAAACTGAACAGGCTGGTTCCTCTCTTCCTCTCCCTCCCTCCCTTCCCCCTCCATCCTTTTCTTCTATTGCACAACAAGCTTCTGAAACTGGGTACACTTCCACTACCAGTGACATTGGTTTTTCAGGCCAACAGGAGGAATGGTCAGAGCAATTCCAAATGTTTATGCAACAGGCCTTTGACCAATTCATGGCTTCTTCACTGGGCCAGAGATTTCCACAGGTAACACCTTATCCTCCTACTGCCTTGCCTCAAACAGGGCGTGTCCTGTTGGCTGGAGCTGGTGAATCTGAGACTTCCTCTCAGTTAGGGGAGGAGGAATCCGTGGACCTGGAAACGGCAGACATTCCCCTGTCAGAAGATGAGGAGGCTGCTCTGGATCCGGTCCCGACTTCGGGCCTGTTTGATCCTTCCCTGTTCAAGTCCTTGCTTATGAAAGCTTGTGCTACGGCCAAATTGGCGGAGGAACAGGAGCCCAAACCTTCTACCTCCACTGCACAAGAGTCTAATCCCTTGTTTGCAGAACAGGTAGTGGAAGAGAGACAAATTCCTTGTCCAAATGTCTTCCGCATCATTGTGGAGAAACAGTGGTCATCCCTGGCTACTTTGCCTTCTCCAAGTAGCACGGAAAAAAACTCTTTAATGTTTCCTCCTCCTTTGCTTCCCTTTTAGAGGTGCCTACTGTTGATACCCCTCTCACATCGTTGTTTTCTACATCCACGATTCCGGGTGATATGGCTGAAGCCCTGAAGGCAGAGGAAAAGAGGTTTGAGTTTTCTCTCCGCAGAGCTCACCAGGCATCAGCTTGGGCGATAAGGGCGGCTACATCTTCGTCCTTTTTCATGAGGGCGTTCATTATGTGGCTTTGCGAATTGCAGGCCCTGATTCCCCTGATCAGGTGCGTGCACACCAGACAGTAGGTAAGCTGCTTGCTGCCTCAGAATACGAGGCTGATGTATTTCTCCATTCTGCTAGATACTCCGCCAGGTCTATTGCGGCCACTGTTTCATCCCGCAGGTTACTGTGGTTGAAGCAATGGAGGGCGGATTTGAAATCTAAATGGCGCTTGTCAACTGACAAGTATAGTGATTCTAAGTTGTTTGGTCCCATTCTGGATCCATACCTTATAGAGGGCAAGGATAAGCGTAAAATTCTTGCTCATCCCTCTAGGCGACCGGACAAATGGCCTCAGCAGCAATTCCGCAGGCAGGCGTTTCGTCCTGGAGGTTCATGGGAGTGGAGGCAGCCCTTTCGGTCTGGTCAGTCCTGGGATTGGACCAGAAGTTCTAGGCCCTTTTTCCCCAGGCAGGACAGACAGCAGGAACGTCAGAGTCAGGCATCCAGGGGTCAATTCCAATCAAAGTGTTCCTTTCGTGGGTCAGGGGGCCGTCCTTACAGGCGGTCCAAGTGATGCCAGTGGGGACCCTCCTATAGGTGGTCGCTTAGCGCTGTTCAGCGCCGCTTGGGATGCCACCACAAATGACACTTGGGTGAGGGAAACCGTCAAGTACGGTCTCGCCCTAGAATTTATTTCCATCCCTCCAGACCGTTTTCTTCAGTGCCCCACGTCAAGGAATCCAAGCAGGGCCGGATTGGTACCCACGGCCATATCTCATCTATTAGAGATCAAGGCCATGGAACCAGTAACCCCAGAGCAGAAGGGAAAAGGGTTCCATTCCATTCTGTTCGTGGTTCCCAAGGCCTCGGGGGGCTGGAGGGCCATATTGGATCTAAAGGGACTCAATTACTTCCTAACGTACAGGAAATTCAAAATGCAGTCCCTCAAATCTATTCTAGCCAGTGTCAGAAAAGGGGACTTTCTCTCCTCTATAGACCTGACAGAGGCGTACCTCCATGTTCCCATCCTCCCTCAACACCGCAGATTCCTCCGGTTCTGTTATGCGCACCGGCATTATCAGTATCAGGCTCTACCCTTCGGGCTGTCTTCGGCACCTCGGGTGTTCACAAAAATTTTGGCAGTTTTAGCAGCCCATCTCAGATTGATCCCGGTGCACGTGCAGTGCTATCTGGACGATATAATCATCCAATCCAGCTCCTTCCGTTCCGCCCAATCGGACCTTCAACTCACAATCAATACTCTTCAGGATCACGGATTTTCTGTGAATTTCAAGAAGAGTCACACGACCCCTTCAACTTGTCTCCTCCACCTAGGAGCACTCATAGATTCAAATCTTTGCATGGTCTACCTCTCTCAGGAGCGCAAGGACAGTATAAGGACACTGGTACTCAAGATCCGGAGGGAGAAGAGGGTTCCACTGGTCCAGCTGTCCCAGTTATTGGGAAAGATGGTCTCCTGTCTGGGTATTGTTCCATGGGCCAGGCTCCATTCCAGGAGGCTCCAGTGGTTCCTCCTTCCCTTCCAGAAGAGGAACGTGAGTGCTTCCACAAGGAGGGTGAGAGTTCCGCATCACACACTGTTGTCCCTCGCGTGGTGGACCTCCTCGGCAATAGACAAAGGTTCCCTATTCAAGGAGCCTACAAGGCTCACCTTGAGTATGGACGCCAGCCTGTTCGGCTGGGGCGCCCACCTGCAAACACACATGGCGCAGGGTCAATGGTCCCAGATGGATTTATCACACAACATCAATTGGTTAGAACTCAGGGCAATACATCTGGCCCTCCATCACTTCTCCTCCCTCGTAGCGGGCAGACAGATGCTAATATTGATGGACAACTTGGCAGCGAAGGCCCATGTCAACAGGCAGGGAGGGACCCAGTCATGGTCTCTCATGTTGGAGGCCTTGGACCTGGGTCTGTGGGCGGAGTCCAATCTGGAATCCATCAGTGCAGAACATATTTTAGGAGTGGCGAATCGGCAAGCCGATTCGCTGAGCAGGGTTACGATCGACCACTCGGAGTGGCGTCTCAATCTGGTTCTGTTCGAGGACATCTCGGCCAGGTTCGGAGAGCCGCTGGTGGATCTGTTTGCCTCTCTGACAAATTCCCAGCTACCAAGGTTTTTCACGAGGTTCCCCTCGCCGGGGGCGGAAGGGATGGACGCTCTCCGCAGTCCGTGTCCCAGAGATCTCCTTTACGCATTCCCTCCTTTACCGCTGATACCGGCAACAATCCGCAAGCTTCTTCAAGAGCAGGCAGAGATACTCTTAGTGGTCCCATATTGGCCGAGGCGGCCGTGATTTGCCGACCTCGTGGATTTGTCACTCTCCCCTCCATGGAGGATCCTGTCGGATCACATATCGCTTTCTCAGGGGAAGCTGCTTCATCCAGACCCCCAGTGGCTCCAATTAGCTGTCTGGCACTTGAGCGGGAGAGTTTAACCAGGCAGGCCTATTCCCGGGGGTCATCTCGATGATACAGGCTTTGAGACGACCCTCTACTTATAGGATTTACGATGCCATGTGGAGGAACTTCTCCACGTGGTGTGGAAAGCGGAATCTTCGTCCATTGACAGTGACCATCCCTCATGTTTTGGACTACCTCTTAGAAGGTCTCAATAAAGGTCTCTCACATAGTATCATCCGTAGACAGATTGTAGCCCTGTCTACCGTCCTCGTGTGCGACAACTTGATTCCCTTGTCACAGCATCCTGCGGTCATGGCCTTTTTGAAAGGGGCGGTCCACTCTGCCCCTCCTAGGGTACACCGTTTTCCCTCCTGGGATTTACCTCTGGTGTTACAGGCCATCACAGGACCGCCGTTTGAGCCCATCCGGTCTTGCTCGCTTAGATTCCTTTCACTGAAGGTTGCCTTTCTGGTGGCCATCACTTTGGCTAGGCGCATTTCAGAGCTGGCCGCGTTGTCGGTCAGGAGTGACTTGTGTTTGTTTTTGGAGGACAGAGTGGTCCTTCGTTTGGACCCCTCTTTCATTCCGAAAGTGAATACCTGGTTCCACAGATCCCAGGATTTAATTCTTCCAGACTTCTGTCCTTCCCCGTCTCATCGTCTAGAGAGGTGTTGGCACACCTTGGATGTGCACAGGGCTCTGCGTTGCTATATTAAGAGGACGGCGAGCTTCCGTAGATCAGAGGCTCTGTTTGTGTCCTTTCAGCCCTCTTCAATGGGACAGAAGGTGTCATCTTCCACCATTGGGAGATGGATTCGGGCATGCATTGCTCATGCCTATGCGACACAGTCTCTGGCGGTTCCCGCACACATTACAGCGCATTCCACACACAGCGCGGCCACGTCAGCAGCTTGATCTACCCAAGCTTCCGTGGAGGAAATCTGTAGGGCAGCGACCTGGTCTTCCCCCTCCTCCTTCATTAAACACTACAAGCTTGATAAGTTCACTGTGGTGGACACCTCTTTTGGTAGGAGGGTTTTGCAACAGGTAGTTTCTTCTAGTGGTACACATGCCTAGATTCCCTCCCTAGGGGACATGTGGCTTTGGTATGTCCCATCGGTGGATGCTACAATCATCATGATGGAGAAGAAGGCGTTGTCTTACCTGAATGCCTTTTCTCAGCATGATGATGTAGCATCCACACCCGCCCTTTTGCAACAATCTAGGCAGGTGTAGTTCATGGGGAGCTGTTGCGTTACGTTTTGTCAGAAATGCTTCGCCTCGTCAAGAACTGGGAAGGAGCCGCCCAGAGGAGGCGTGGCTAAAGTTCTGACTTGGTCTCAACTGAGCAGGAAGGCTAAGATTACCCATCAGTGGATGCTACATCATCATGCTGAGAAAAGGCGTTCAGATAAGGCAACGCCTTCTTCTCTCACACAGCCCACTGCAGTTCCATCTCATTTAGCTTGTGAGACATGTACATGCACGACTGTAAGCTTCCTTCCTTATTTCGCTTGGAGGAGGACCGTTCCCACGGCTACATTGGCATTTGCCTGGATCACAAATGGCTCCTTTGGGCTTGGGAGTTTTAATACTGGTTCGGCCGTGAACAGTCCCTTCAATTTTTGGAATACTGCTTGGCACTCCATAGTCCAGTTCAAGGGCTGATTCGACCAGGAATTTTCTCCCCCTTTTCCAGTTTTCAACAGCTCAGTAATTGGTAAGGCAATTGTAGTGAAGGAGGGGATGAATTGCCTATAAAAATTTGCAAACTGTAGGAAGCTCTGTAGCTGTTTGTGCGTATGAGGGTTTGCCACTCCAAAATGGATTTCACTTTTCCTGGATCCATATCCACCCCGTGGAAGACAAAGGGTAGCTCAAGTAGTCCAGGCTAGACTAGTGGAACTTGCATTTTGACAGTTTAGCATACAGCTTAGCGTTCAATAGTTTTTTCAGCACTTGTCGCACATGTTTGCCATGGTCTTAGTGTAAATGAGGATGTCATCAAGGTACACCAAAACGACTTCCGGTTCCGGTTCGCAGCGACTCCAGTTGCGTTTGGAGACTTATCTTCACACTGGCTGGGTTTTTCTTCACTGGTAGACCCCTTGTGGGTCGAAATGCCTGGAGGGGCGACCACTGAGGAGGACCGATCTTTCTTTTCTTTAAATAGTACTGGTGCCACCACTTGAGATTTCACCGGCTGGATAAAACCCCTCGCTAGATTCTTATCAATGTAGTCCCTGATCTCCTTCATCTCCTTCAGTGTCATGGAATACATTTTCAGTTTAGGGAGTTTTGTTCCGGTTAGGACCTTGATCGCACAGTCTGTGGGGCAGTGAGGGGGCAGGACATCATATTCTTTCTCTCTAAATGCCTCCATGAGATCTCAGTACTCCCTCAGGATGGACTGCTGCTCCTCCTCTTCCTCTGATGCTCCCTTGCAGTGCTCAGGGGTTTTCCTCGCCCCTCCTTTCCTCCTTGGGCTGCTCTTTCCTCTTGTCAGGGAGGCTCAGCCCTTCTTCCTCATAATCATTTGCTCCCAATAGATCTTGGGACCCCACTTTGCTAACCAAGCTAAGCCAAAAATTATATCCTCTGCCATCTTTGGGGTGACCTTAAAATGGATAGTCTCTTGGTGCTCTCCAAACCCTAGTTGCACTGGCTCCATCAAATGGGAAAGCTGCTTTGCTTCCTATCAGAGTGCTATTGACCAGCTCAAATTTCACAGGCTTCCTAAGCTTCCTCACATGTAGACCTAGCCTCTGCACAATGGCGTGGCTAATAAAACAACAGGTGCTGCCTAAATCTATGAGGGTCTTTACCACCCTCTTTGCCCCTGAGCAGGATGCTGCAGTGTCCACTCTAACTTCAAGGTGGCTGACAGGTCCACCCAGCATTAGGTCATTCTCTCCCTTGCTCTCACTGTCATAGAGGGTCATCGGTGGTTTCTCTTCAGTCGGAGTTCTCTCCCCTTTTCTCTCTAGTGGGGGGACACCTCAATGACCTGGGCTTCCCTTTCTTCAATGTTTTTTTAGGTTTCAAGGGAGTTGGGGCTGTGGGAACCACCCAAGGGGTTGGCATTGGGCACATGGCTGCACTCTGGCCCTCCTGGCCACAGTGAAATCACATGATGGAGGTGTAATCAGACGACTCTGCAGGGACCGGAGATGCTGCTGCTGGCTGCTTTCTTCCTAATGTGTGTTTCTCCTGACTTTTGTTCAGCCGCAGTCCAAACCCTCCATGGTTGTGCACCACCAGGCCTAGCTCTATAGTGGTGACCAACTGCTGCCAGTCGCTAAGCTGGTCTGGGATACCTCGGGCTAGCATAGGTGGAATAGGTCGCAGTTCAGTCCTTCTTGGAAGTATTGGGCCAAGAGTTGCTCTTTTCAGTGCCTCAGCTTCCCTGCAATCTTCCTGAAATCTCTGATGTACTCTCCCACGGGCCTGTTCCCCTGACATTTTGGACCTCTGCCTCCACTTGTTGGGTTTGAGTGGGCTCCCCAAATTGGGCTCTGAGGTCACGGAAAAATGCATCTGGATCTGCTAACTCAGGTGTGCCTTCGTCATGGAGATTGGTCACCCATACTACTGCCTCTCCTTCAAGATTGGCCACTATGACATCCATCTGGGCCTCATCATCAGGATATTCTGCTCCATGTTGGTCCAAATGGGCCCAGATTTGGTTGAGGAAAAATGCCAGCTTCTCAGAGTTCCTGTCAAAAGGTGCCTTCAGCAGCGGTGGCAGAGGTGGCCTTGTTGTGGGCCAGGTCCTGGCATCCAAACCCCACCATATGGGTACATCCATGGGAGAGCCCCATACCCAGGGGGCTGGTGGTGGTTGCCAGTCCATTCCCCCAGGCTGAGGAGCAGGCAGCGGTGGTTGGCTGTGGGCTCTCGGTCCTGGACTGGGGCCGAGCTGCAGAGACACCCCCGGTTGGGGGCTAGCTGCTCCTCCAACCGACATGGCTGCTGCTTCTGCTGAGTGCTGGGGTGAAGGAATCGGTGTCAGTGCTGTGAGTTGAGCCAAGCCCCCTTGGGGTCTGGGATCCTGTTGTGGAACCAGCTCCCCTCAGATTTCCAAGCTGCTGAACCTCTGCCTCAGTTGCTCCATTGACTGTGTGCTGCAGACCAGCAAGTAGAGCTCTTTCGGTGCTGGCCATTCTGAGGCTCTCCACTCCCACTACTTCAGTTGTCTGCCAAGTTCAGGCCGATGGTAGCACAATGGGAACTCGGCTTCAGGGCCTTCCACAGCACCTCTCACCACTTCTCCAATTTGGGTTAGTTAAATGCTACTGCTCCACCTGTCCACTCCAGGACCGGGGTCGGCTCCTTCCGTTTAATCCGCTCTTTGGGGCGAGTTGATGCTGGTGGGGTTTCAAAGCTGCTTTCAACCCCGGCTGGGGTTCTACTGATTGATCCCAACTTGGCTCTAGCTGGCTCTAGCTTTCAGGCATCTTCTCCTGAGTCTTTACTACGCCTCTGGAGGCTACCAGAAAGGGAGTCGGGGCTCAGGGCCCTGTAATGGAATTGTCAAAAGAAAAGCTAGCTTAGTGCCAGGTTCTGGCCAAAAAGCCTGATGAAGTAAAACACCAGAGACATGGCAATCTTTATTAGGCATAGCATACCAGTATGATAGAAGTAACGCTAGCTCTGGCAATATGGCGGGAAACAGATAATTAAAAGATTGAAACTTTCCCTCCCTCTGTGACAATTCAGGTCACATTGTCCAATTAATCTTCCACCAATTATTATGAGAAGAAAACGTCACTTCGTCAAAACATCTCTTCGGTGGCCTTGGCCACCTAGGTTACACCTGTAGATCCCAAGCTCCCCCACCCCCTTGCAACTATAGGCAAGCTAGAAGCAATATAGCAGTCCTAATAGCAATAAATCTTCATAGCTTGACAATTGGGCCCATAAATGAATACATGCAGAGCAAAATAAAGACAATAGAGCAATTATTTCTGGATTATTTTTGAGGACTGCTATTTCTTTTTAAAAAAAATATTATGAAATTATTAGAAGTTAAATATACAATTTAGTTACAATTTAGCTGTACTCACATTAAAAGGATGAAAACCTATATCCATTCATTCATAGAATAGAATAGAGCTGGAAGGGACCTTGGAGGTCTTCTAGTCCAGCCCCCTGCTCAAGCAGGAAACACTGCTGGCACATAGTCAAGTGATCATCCACTTGGACTCCAAGGTTCCTCTCACAGTTACTGTGTTTGAGCCAGGTCTCGCTTAATCTGTACTTGATTTTTCTTACCTAAATGTAAAACTTTACTTTTCTCCACACTGAAACTCATTTTGTTGGATAGGGCCCATTGTCAAGATCTTTTTAGATCCTGAGTTTGTCTTCCGGGGTGTTGGCTACTCCTGCCAGTTTAGTGTCATCTGCAAATTTGATGAGTTCCCCTTCTATTTTCTCATCTAAGTCATTTATGAAGATATTGAAGAGTACTGGGCCTAAGACGGAAATATCTTGTAGATATTGTGCCATTAAGGACTACTTGTTGAGTACGGTTTGCCAGCCAGCTACAGATCCATCTTATGGTGATGTTGTCTATTTCACCTTTTTTTTTTAGCTTACCAAGAAGTAGGTTGTAATCTATTATATCAAATGCCTGACTGAAATCTAAGTATACTATGTCCACAGCATTTCACTGGTCTACTAGTTTAGTCATTTTATCAAAGAATGAAATAAGATTGGTTTGGTATGATATGTTTTTAACAAATCTGTGCTGGCTACTAGTTACAACTTTTTTTGCTTCTAGTTGTTCGCAGATCTGTTTTTTGATTATATTTTCTAGGATCTTCCCAGGTATTGATGGTAAACTGATTAGTCTGTAGTTTCCTGGGTCCTTTTTTCCCCTCTTTCTTGAAGATGGGAACCACATTAGCCCTTTTCCAATCCTCAAGTACTTCCCTGGTGCTCCAGGATTTTTGAAAGATATGGTGCAATGGTTCTGAGATAACATCTGCCAGCTCATTAAGAACTCTGGGATGTAATCTGTTGGGTCCCAGTGATTTATATTTGTCAAGGTCTGATAGGTGTTCTCTTACCATTTTTTGCTTATTATAATTTTGTTTCTAGTTTGTCTTTTGCAGTGGTTTTTTTTGGGTATGTTGGGCTGTAATTTCTTTTTGTGTGAACACTGATGCAATGAATGAGTTAAACAGGTCTACTTTCTCCCTATTGCTTGTTACTTCCTTACCATCTTCTCCCTTTAGTGGACCTACAGTTTCCTTGACTTTTTTCTTGTTATTAATATGTTGGAAGAAACTTTTTTTTATTAACCTTGATTTCTGTTGCAAGTCTTTGTTCGGAGCCTTTGCTTTCCTGACTTCATCTTTGCATGTTCTGGCTGTCTGCTGATAATCGTCCTTAGTTATGTGCCCCTCTTTCCATTTTTTGTATTTGCCTTTTTTGACTTTCAGTTTGTTAGAGAGAGCTTTGTGCAGCCATGCTGGTTTCTTCTTGAATTTCTTGTTTTTCTTTTTCAGTGGTATTGTGCTGGACTGGGCTTTTATGATCGCTCATTTTTCAGAGTTTGCCACACTTCTTGGGTTGTTTTCCCCTTTAGGATTTTCATCCATGGAATCTTTCCTAGGTTCTTCTCTGAGCTTGTTAAAATCAGCTCTTTTGAAGTTTAAGACACTGGTTGGATTGTTTACTATTGCTAGTGTTTGCATTATATTAAATTCCAGTATGATGTGGTCACTTTCACCCAAGGTTCTGGCAACAACTCCTCTATCACTTCTTCTCTATTAGTAAGAATTAAGTCCAGTATAGCTTTATGTCTAGTTCCCTCCTCCACCTTTTGGATGACAAAGTTGTCGGCTAGGTTTCTGGCCTGATACCTTAATGACTTGATTAGTCTCATACCCAGTTTCCTATTACACATAAATTGGGACTGGTTAAGAAATAGATTTCATGTTGAGTTTTTTGTCCACAAGGAGAAAACCATTTTTGCAGAAAGAGGAAAAAGACATACATTTTCATTTTTTATTTAAAGTTGGGAATACAGACATAGGTGTTCTTACATCATCTCAAATTCATATAGACCAGTATCACTGTTTTTGAAACATTGATTTGCAAAATAATTATTATTAGATTTCTTTGTTAGAAATACATCTGCTTTATTCATTGCTCTGTACAAACACAGGTGTTAACAGTACAGATATTTATAACAAAAGAAAAGTATTTGACAATCTGCTGATGATAATTCTGTCAACAAAATTTCAATAAGTAAGGTTTTAAGATTTTTGAACAATCCAATGTTCACATTTTATTGTCCTAGTATATCCTTCCTGACTTACATCTGCAAGGATACAAGGAGTGTAAACATTTTGTCCAAAAAACCCCACAAAGTATTAAGTACATCTGTTGAGTTTTAGGTCAATTTTGTGGAGGATAGGTAGAGATTAAAGGCATATCTGTGAAAACATTGCAAAACTATTAAGATCACACTGTTTTATCAATCAACATTTAACTACAACAGTGTCCTGTTCTAATATACCATATTAATTAAGCCACAAGCAGTATAGGGGAATAATATAAAATTAATTAGATAGCAAAACAATATGAAAGCCCAAGGGCACATTTGTAAACTACTCTTAGGGAATAAACAACTACTGATCTACCAACTTTTGGACAAACTACCATACTTTGTGAAGGAGCTGATTTTCTTTGAGCTGAAAAAATATAAGACTTTCTTCAAGAGTATATACTTATGTATGCTTAATCTCACAAAATAAGAGACTGAATGGATTTTCAAATCAAGTCTATACACTCACAGACAGAAAAAGAAGGCATGGTTCTGTTGTTGGAGCAGAAAGATATTTTTATTTAGAAAGTTTAGAGTACCTTTTAAACGCACACATACAGAGAGAGGAGAGAGAGAGAGGGGGGGAAAGGGAGGGATAGGGTTAGATAAGCAAAGCAAAGATTTTCAAGTCAAGCCTATAGGCTCACAAATAGAAAAATAAATAATTGTTCTCTTGTGGGAGCAGAAAAGGAAGCAGGGAAGCTGCTGTTAGTAGAGAAATAACTTTAAAGAGACTGTAATAGCAATGAGCTTTCTTTGTTTTTTATTTCAGTAAAGTGATATGTATATGATCTATATATAAAATTAAAGATTATCAACCTTCTATTCAGACAGCTTGAAATATTGAAAATAAAGAATTGAAAGAAAAAAAACGATAAACATTAATTTTAATTTAGAAGGCTTAGACTCCGACTGGCTGGCCCAGGGGGAGGAGACGGAAGCAGGTCTTGAGATGGTTGTATGGGAGGAGTTTGACTCTGTTGCTCCCGAGGACGTAGACAGGGTCCTGGGGAGGCTGAATGCAACCACATGTTTGTTGGATCCGTGTCCCTCATGGCTGGTACTGGCAGCTCGGGAGGGTACACGAGCCTGGTTCCAGGGAATTGTTAACGCTTCCTTGCAGGAGGGTGTCTTCCCTGCGGCCCTTAAGGAGGCCGTTGTGAGGCCCCTCCTCAAGAAGCCTTCCCTGGACCCAGATGAGTTGGCTAACTATCGCCCGGTCTCCAACCTTCGCTTTACGGCGAAGGTTGTCG
>NW_015390886.1:6514-11539 GCF_001527695.2 Protobothrops mucrosquamatus | reverse complement strand
GGAGGGCCTTCTCTGTGGGTGCCCCTGCCCTCTGGAACGAACTACCCCCTGAGATTCGGACGATTCCGGATCTCCTTACCTTCCGTCGCGCCCTCAAGACATGGCTTTTTCAGCAAGCGGACCTGGCCTAGGGAGGATTTTATACTGGGTTCATTTTAAGGAATTCGAAATAACACAACTTTAAAATTTGGTTTAATTCAGTTTTACAGGGGGGGATTGTATATATGCCTTTGTTTTAAATATGTTGTGAGCCGCCCTGAGTCCCGTTGGGAGAAGGGCGGGATATAAATTAAATTAAATTAAATAAATAAAATAAAATAAAATAAAATAAAATAAAATAAAATAAAATAAATAAAAATAAATAAATAAATAAATAAATTATAAGCATAAAATTATTTGGCTTTTAATAGTTAAATTGAATAACAGAATAATAGAGTAGGAAGGGACCTTGGAGGTTTTCTAGGCCAACCCCCTGCTCAGGCAGGAAACTCCATACCATTTCAGACAAATGGTTGTCCAATCTCTTCTTAAAAACCTCCAGTGCTGGAGCACCCATAACTTCTGGAGGCAAGTTGTCCCACTGATTAATTATTCTAATTGTCAAGAAATTTCTCCTTAGTTCTAGGTTGGCCCTCTCCTTGATTAGTTTCCATCCATTGCTTCTTATCCTGACTTCAGATGCTTTGGAGAATATGTTGACACACACTTCTTTTGGCAGGCCCTTATATATTGAAACACCTAGTCTTTCTTTTCATTAAACTAGACATACCGAATTCCTGCAACATTTTTTTATATATTTTAGCCCCCAGCCCCTTTTACATTACATTGTAATGACCAAACGTAGATGCAATATTCCAAGTATGGTCTTACAAAGGCATTATAAAATGGTACTAACACTTCATGTGATCTTGGTTCTATTCCTCTGTTAATGCGGCCTTGGACTGTGTTGGCTTTTTTGGCAACTGCAGCACACTGCTTGCTCATATTTAAGTGATTGTCCACTAAGACTCCAAGATCCCTCTTACAGTTACTAGTATTGGGCCAGGTACCACCTATAGAAGAGGAGTTCAAATTATTCTCCAAAGCACCAGAGGGCAAGACAAGAAACAATGGTTGGAAACTGAGCAAAGAGAGAAGCAACCTGGAATTAAGGAGAAACTTCCTAACAGTGAGGACAATTAACCAGTAGAATGGCTTGCCTTCAGAAATCGTGGGTGCTCCATCACTGGAGGTTTTTAAGAAAAGACTGGACAAACAGTGTGTTTGGAGTTGCCTCTAAATGGGTGAGGGATGCACTGTTCATATTTTCCCTGGGAGAAAGTTCTATAATTGGGGTGCTGTCTCTGAGAAGGCTCTGCTCATGACCACTGCTCTATAAACCAAATCAGGGGGACCATCTGGTCTAAATGGATGGTAAACAAAGATGATTGGGGGGGGCGGAGGCTAAAACATATGACAAATGTTTGTGGGAATTGGGTATGTCTAACCTAGTGAAAAGGACTAGGGGTGGTGATATTAGCAGTGTTCCAATATTTGATGGGCTGCCACAGAGAAAAAAGGATCAACCTATTTTCCAAAGCATCAGAAGGCAGTAATAGATGGAAACTAATCAAGAAAAAAACCAGCCTAGAATGAAGGACTTGTGAAAACAACTAACCAGTGAAAAGACTTGCTTTCAGAAGTTGTGGATGCTCCAGCACCGGAGGCTTTAAGAAGAGATTGGATATTCCATTGTCTGGAATGTATAGATCTCCTGCTTGAGCAGGGGGTTGGACTAGAAGATCTCAAAGGTCTCTTCCAACTCTGTTATTCTTTGAGAGAAGCGCTGCCAACCTCTCCCCCTCCCCTCATTCCTTCCTGGGCACAGAGAGAGGGAGGGAAGAAAGGAGGGAAAGGAAACAGGAAGAAAAAAAGGGAAGGAAGGAGATGGGAATGCAAAGGAGGTAGGTAGGGAAAGGAGGGAGGGAGGGAGGAAGGAAGGAAGGAAGGAAGGAGATTAGAATGAGAGGGAGGGAGGGCCTGAGGGAAGTCCTGCCTTAGCTCTTGGCCACCAGCAGCCCTGTGACCCTTTTACTATCCCCTGGTGGTCTCCCATCTTATTGCTGAGGATGTTTTGGTTACAAAGCTAGGTCTCCTCACATGGAGAGGGAGTGGGCCTCCCTCTGACCCACGTACTTTGCCCTCCTGCACCCAGCATGAGCAACCTGGCCTAGGAGAGAGAGCACAGCAGCAGCAGCCTTGAGGAGGTTCCTGCAGCTGGGTGCCCCCTCAGGGAAGTGTGGCTGGGCTAGGCAGGGCTGTGGAGTCCCAGTGCCATGGGAGCTCAAGGGCCAGGTTGCGCGCTTGACCTCTGCTGCCCAGGGCTCCAGGCAATCCATACCACTGTCCAGGAGCCTCCCTGCATGGCCTGAGAGGGATGGTGAGGCTCTTCCAGTGGACCACACACTGACACTTGCCCAGATCCCACCCCCCTCCGCTGGAGATCCTCAGATCCACCCCAGTCCTGCCCAGCCCGCATAAGCACCCCTGACACGAGTGATGTTGAGCTGGCCATGCCCATCCTGTAGGCCATGCCTATGCCAGCCATGCCCACCCAGTAGGCCACACCCATCCCAGCCACACACCCCCAAGGGCAACCACAATGCTGATGCGGCACTCAATGAAATTGAGTTTGACACCCTGCTTTCGTGTGTTCACTGACTCCGCTTTCATTTTACTAATTGCAGGCTTGTGGCTGGCATGCATTGCCTTTACTGACTCCTGCTGGCTAGCTACTTTTTTTCTCATTCACCACTCATTGCTGCCCAATCTATTGATGGATTCCATTTCTTCAACCAGGCTAGTCCCAGACCATGGTCTTGGTCATTCCAGGAACCACTATAAAATGGATAGTCTCTATGTAGGTCCTAGCCCTAAGACTCACAGCCTCTGTTGCTGGTGCCCCTGCTGTAAAGGACCCATCAAGCTAGGAGAACCCCATGGACTGCCTTAACTTCCTCAGCCTTAGTTTCTCTACAGTCTGGAAGCTGAATAGGTACTGGGTGCACCCTGAGTCCAACAATGCCATGAAGACCCCGTTACTCTCTAGGAGAGCACCTGAATCTCCACTTGGGCTATCATGGGGATGATGGTGCCACTTACCATCAGGCCATCTTCCCCTTCGTTGTCGCTCTCATAGAAGACCGAGCCGGGTTTGTCATGGGTCAGAGTTCTCTTCCTTTAGCTGGATTGTGGAGAGACTTCTATGACCTGTTGGACCACCCATGTCTTCTCCCTTGTCCTCACTGGGGTTTTTTCTGGCTTTGATTGGGCTGGGGCTTGCAGTGCATGGTGTAGAGCTATTGGCTGCCCAGTCACCTTTTTTCCCCACATTGGAAACATGCTCTCGAGCTTTGGTGGGGCTTTTCCCCCAGGGAAGGGGTTGCCTCTTCTCTCCCTCCACAGGGTGCTAGGTGTCTCTTGGGCATTCAGTGAGGCTGTCTCTCATGCACTGCGTGCTCCTGGTACTCCATCAGGTCAGGCTCCAAGTTTGTGTCCAACTTGAAGGTTGCCTGGTACTCCCTGGGGGAGGCAGTTGTGATACATTTCCTTGCTCCACCCCTCCCATAATTGGTAGACCAGCATACATTCTGGTCAATTTCTCAGGCCACGGAAGTCTAAATGTACTTTGCCATTGGCCATGTGCCCTGCTGTAGGGAGTGGATTCAGATCTCCGCATGCTGGGCCACTGTGAGGTCCTCGAACCTGTCTTGTAATGCCTGTGTGAAAGCATCCAAGTCTTACAACTCTGGAACCCCTTTGTCGTGGAGAGACACCAGCCATTCTGCCACATCCCCCTCTAGGTTAGATGTGATGGCTTTGACTCGGGCATGCCCATCTGGGTACCTTGCTCCATGCCATTCCATATAGTTCCAGACCTGGGTCAGGAAGTAAGCCTCATGGTTGGGCTATCCATCAAACTGAACTGCGAAGGGAGGCATTGCTTGCTCCTATTGCACCAAGATGTACCCGGGCAGCAGCCCCACTGCCTGGGGTGCCTGAATGAAGAGGCTGGCCACCACTAGAGTTGTGGATGTTGGCTCCTGCATCCTGGCTTCGACTTGGGTTGCCACAGTAGTTTTCTGGAGGGGAGGCTCCCCCTGGTCTCACCCCTCCATCCACTCCTCTGTCAACTGCTGACATTTTCAAGCTGCCAACCTCCTGGTGGGGTCCAGATAGGCTGCTACAATGCATAGCTGGTTTCATATCAATGTCCAGTTGGCATTTACAGAAAAAGAAACTCCTGGGACATGATTTTATCAAGAGTATAATACATTACTGAAAAATTACATTGGCACTGGACTTCCGGTGGCTGCCGGCGGCCGATGGAGGCAATCTGACAGCCTCCCGTCAGCGTTCTATGTAAAAGCCGGCAAAACAGAGCGTATCAGCTGTTTGCCGGCTTCAGCCTTCTTCTCGGGCGAAGGGAAGAAGGTGAGCTGCTGGTGAGTAGGTGTAGAGTTCCCTAGTCTCCCCTGAGGGCTCTTGGGGAGATGTAGGTGTGAACTCCACCGGAGCTCACAGCCATCTCCATAGATCGGGACGTCTTCGTTCTAACGAAGCAAGACGCCGTTTCCACCTCTAATGCTAAAGATTTGAACTGTGAGTAAAGCTCTAATAGACAGAGCTTACCAGGAACGTCGGATTTTTTTGGATAAAATTTCAACTCTAACTCTTCTTTTTAAAGACATCTTCTGTAATGTTTATGTTGAAAGTGAAACTTAAAAAAAAAATGGCTGCGGTCAAACCGCTTCTTTGTTCTAAAGGAAAACTTTCACTTCTCTTCTGGTTGTGGATTGCTACATTGTAACAGACTGTAAAAAATATAGAAAAATTGAAGGAAAAATCTAGAAAAATTCTAATTAAATGACTGCTGTTCTGCATTGATTTTTGATACTTTTTAAGAAAATTTTATAACTATTTTAAAGTTATAATGGCTTCTAAACGTGGAACTTCTGCAGCACCTAAAGCTCTTGCTTCATCTCC
>NW_015390886.1:0-2714 GCF_001527695.2 Protobothrops mucrosquamatus | reverse complement strand
AGAGGTTGGGAAGTAGGGAGTGGAAGGAGGAAGGTGGAGTGGTTGAGAGTTTAGTGGGAGGAAGGTGGTATGTGAAAGAGGGGGAAGCGGAGAGGGGACAGCCGGGACCACCCGTAAAGTATCTTTTCTTTTGTGTACTGATGTTTTGTATTTATATGCATCAAGTTTATGTTTATATTTTGTTATATTTGAAAATAATCAATTTTTTTTTACAAAAAAAGAGTATAATACATTACTGAAAAATTACATTGGCACAGAAGAAAATGAAACCAACTCCAATTTAGCTGCTCAAAGGCTTGCTTAGTTAAACAATACACTCCTTCACTCTGACCCACCAGGTTTTCACATTGACCAATAGTAATATTTCTTCTTGTTATAGAAACAGTTCACTTCTCCTTTGAGTAGCTGGCCTTGACTCTCAATTGGCTAGACCACGGGTTGGAAACCCACAGCTCTGGAGCCACATATGGCTCTTTCAGCCTTTTACTGTGGCTCCCAGTCCTCCTCTGCCATTTGCAGAGAGAGAGACAGAGACAGAGAGGCACTTGCACTTCCCTTCCCCCCCCCTCTCTCTCTCCGATCCTCTGCTCACCTGGCCAGCTGGGCTCATGCTGTTCTCCAACAAGCTGACAAGCTTATTGGGTGGGCTCCCTGCCCTTGCATCTCTGCAGGAAGCAGAAGAAAGTGGCATATCTCTCTCTCTCTCTCTCTCTCTCTCTCTCTCTCTCTCTCTCTCTCTCTCTCTCTCTCTCTCTCTCACACACACACACACACACACACACACACTTTTACTTCTTTAGTGGGGCAAGAGGACTGGCAGACTAAGGGCAGGAGAGAGCCAGCCCAATAAGGATGTGTGTCAGCTTGTCGGAGAACAGTGTGAGGCCAGCTGGCCAGGTGAGCAGAAGATCGGAGAGAGGTAGAGAGGGAGAGAGGGGGGAGAGAGGAAAGAGAGAGAGGGAGAGGGAGAGGAAAGAGAGAGAGAGGGAGAGGAAAGAGAGAGAGAGAAAAATATGAATATATGTTGTCATTACTGGACTTTTAGTAAAGAACGTTTAATGAAATGTTTTGATTTTTTTTTAATTAAGAGATGAGGTATGGGGATAATTATGCTGTATTCAAAGATGGTAGATAAGCTACTAAAATTGTTTTCACCTGTTGGGATGAAGGAGAAAGGTGTTTTTTTCCCCCTCTTTCTCCGGCATAAACATTTGTTTTCTTTGTAGTAGTTCATTGATTTCATAATTGCAATACACTATAGTTTTTTATACATAGCATAAAGGTAAAAAAGGATATATGCAGTGTTATTATTTTCATTTTAGATGTCAAAAGAGTTTTGTGGCTCCCAATGTTTTCTTTTCTGTGAGAAATGGGTCCAAGTGGCTCTTTGAGTATTTAAGGTTGCTGACCCCTGGCCTAGACATCACCCCTCTCACCTTTGCATTCCATTGTCAATATATGAGCAAAAGAGGCGAATCAGTCTTGACAGAGGAGGACGAGGAGGAGGAAGAAGAAGAGGAGCTATTGGTGCATTATACATTTGCCAGTCTGGAGTATTTGTGGACATTTAGGCCCACTTAAAAGCTAGACTATAATGGAACAGAAGGAGAAAGAAAGAAGGGATTTTCAGTAAAGAAATACTCTTAAAAGGAAAATAATAGGAATGAGTTTTGAAACAGGAAAGTGACACAAAAGAAGAAGAAATCACTAAATAGGAAATTCAAGAAATCATGTATTGCTAGAGAAAATCAAGTTGCTTCAAAATTGGCTTGGAAAAAATATAAAAATATATATTTTTATATATTTTCCTAGAAGATTTTTCATATATAGATTTGAGTTGTAAAACTCTGCCTCACCACTTGTGATTGCATTCAAGCTGGCAATAAATGCATTATTTATTTAAACTGTGAAGGGATTAAACAAAAACTGTTGAAGCATAATGTTCTTAAGTATGCCATATCCCCTACTTAGAACATACATTTTGTGGGAATTGAAACGCTAAAACAAGGATGCAAAGTCCTAATTTCAAAGTTAATGAAGTGGAAAAATTAGATTTAATGACTCTGAATTTAGATGTATTAACTATATACTTTGAAATTTCCAAAGTCAATGAGCTTTTATAAAAAAATATCACAGCTGTTGCCAACTATGGAGAAATTCTTTATGCTTAAGTTTCAGATTTAAAAATGCTGGGGAGCTCCTAGCACAGCACACTTGTGCAACTCCAGTATAATATTGTCACACTCTATACCAGGCCCAGTCCATTTGCATTGTCCACTCTTCCAATGTAGCAAATCAGGCACCCCTGCTCAACTTAACAAAATTTCCCTTTATGTATTATATGCATACATTGTTATTTCCCATACTGGAGCAATAAAAAAATCCATCAGTACGTATTTTTTTTAAAAAAAATAACCAAACTAAATGCTTAATTGCTTGTAACTTTAACTTTAACTTTAACTTTAATCACATTTATACCCCGCCCTTCTCCTGGTGGACTCAGGGCGGCTTACAACCAGTTTAAAACAAAATAGCTAATACAATATACAAAATTTAAAATATGGTTAAAATGAAATATTAATATAGGCTTTTTCTTTTTTTAAAAGTTATTTAAAAACCAAATTTAAAATACCCCTTAGGCCAGTCCTGCCAGCTGAAATAGCCATGTCTTGAGGGCGCGGCGGAAGGAGGGGAGATCCGGAATCACCCGGATC